>NC_033797.1:5982599-6002383 GCF_001876935.1 Asparagus officinalis
AACTTAATTGACAGCAGGGAACATCCCTTAAGTCGTCTCTGAGGAATGCCTAGTGAGTGGTCGAGTGCCTTAAATAGGATTGTCCTTGATAAAAGGGTCGACCGGCACCGCTTTTCGTGTCAACTTAGGAGTGTCGGTTTGTCCGACTGAGTGAGACGACGTCTTATCTCAGCTTAATATCCGCCTTTCCGGTTGATATAAAGATGTCGACTCGTTTGGCATGTCAAGATCTCTCATATCGGCTAGTATCGCCTCTTGTGTCGACACCAGAGTGTCGACTTGATGAGTCGGTGGGGCCGAGACCTTTGTAATTGTGCCTTGGGTTTATACTTTGGTAAGGTACCAAGGTCTTGTAATCTAGCCATGATGATCGAGTTGTACTCGAGGATTCGACCATATGTGGTGCCTTAGGCTTAACTTAATAAAGAGCCAAGGGCTTGATACTCGACCGAGGAATTGAAATACCTAGAACTCTTGGGAGTTGACTAGGACTCTCATCGTATCATTTGTGAATACTGTATCTAGGGTAAGCGAACACCATAACAGTGATATATATCCATTTCTCTATAATAATGGGAGAATTCAAGATTCACTATTCATGCTACAGTAATTACTGCATTAAATTCCTGTGGCGTTGTTACTGTAGCAGGAACATGATAATCCCAGGTCCACTATTCATACAACATAATTACTGTAGCATTACAACTATAGCACATGCTAGAAGTGCAACGTTTAAAAACATTATTGTAGCATCATTACTATAGCTCAGGTAGGATACCATAGCATTTATAAATGTTACTGTAGTATTTACAAAAATTATATTTAAATACAAAATTATTGTAGCAAAAATAAAAAATATATATGCCGTGCTTTGCACGGGGCACACACTAGTTGTTTAGAAGCCAAAATAAAAAGTGGTCAGGAGGCATGTTTTCTGTTGAAGGCGATGCGTGATGCCTTACATGAAAACATGACGAGTATTGAAATTGTGGAACGTGTGGGTGCTATCTTTTTGCTACTCCAGGATATGCTTGGCTGGGAGGAGTCGGAAATAACAAATATTTTCTAACCTCATGATGTGTCTAGCGTCGGATTTTGACAAGCGCTTGAACTTAACAAATATTTAGACGTAATTGAAAGAACATAGGTTTTGAGGGTTTTTTTTTTAAGTTTTTTACAAGTATGACTCACATGATCAAAATGTGAGCTTCCTTTAAACGATAGCAATGGGTATGGGAAATACGAATTTCATTACACTTGCTCGGCGGCAAGGCTACAGTCATATTATGCTCCTTGTGGGGTTATTGATGGGGATAACTTGGGGTTAAGTGGGATAATTGTTTTAATGGAATAATTTATCACTTTGGGATATTTTTGAGTCGGGTAAAGTGGGACAAGTTTGGATAATGAGACAATTTGAAGCTATGATTTGATAATTCATGTGGGATAATTGATGATATGACACCTTATTAAAACATAATATTTATTTATCAATTAAGTCTAAATTAATTTATGCAATCGGTGTAGTATATTATTTACCATGTTATAAAAAGATAGTACATTAGTTTACTTCATACTAAAATATAACATGTTATATCATAATTACTAATTAATTATAACTATGTTTAATATTAATAATTATTATATTATATTATAATAATGTGATATAGTATATAGTAATTGATATAATATAAGAAAAATATATTTAATATAATATGTGAATGATATATATTTAGTTAATATAATATAATTTATAACAATTTTGTATTATTAATAAAATTTAATATTATTATATTATATTAATTTTAGAGCATATTTATTATAATATAATATCATACTTTAATATATAGTAGATTATTACTAATTTTATTGTAGCAATAAAATATTATTTACTATTATAACTACCACAATATTGACAATGTATTTAAGACTATTAATTAATATAGTAAAGTGTGATAAAAAATAGTAAATTATTATATAAATTAAAATATTCTATATGATAGAATATATTATCATATTAAATTATATTATAATATGATAGAATATTTTATCATATTAAATTATATTATAATATATTATTATATTAAGGGAAAAGTGAATCTAAGGTGACACCCTAGGCTCCCACCTAAGGACGCGGCCTAGAATCACATCATTTCCTAATTTTTTTTGCGATCCGCTGTGTCACCTTAGATTCACTTTTAAATATATAAATACGGTATTATAATATAATATTTTATATCATAAAAATACAACAATAACATCTGTATTATAACTAATAAAATATAAATTAAATAATATACAATAATATCATAATAATATAATACTAATATTACAATTATAAAATATTATTAGCTAATAGGTAATAATGTTAGATTAGATAATATGATATAATATTTCATTATCTTGCGTTATAGTATAATTTTATAGTATAATATATTTAAGATATATTATATACGATACAATTAACATATATTAGATATTTATTAAATTAATTCTTCAAAATTATCTTATTTTCTCCATGATTATTCCAAAGTTAAGAATGGAGTTGGGACAAAAAGTTTGTATAGAAGTAGGGTAATTTTGGGGAAAAATGAGGATAATTGTCCCAATCTCATTGTCCTAATAAATAATACCTTAAAGTAAAATTCAACTCCGAATGTCCCAATGAATAATGCTATAAAGTAAAGTCATAAAAATTATCTCACTTACCCCATAATTACACCAACCAATAACCCCTTAGCTTTGCCCTTTCAGCCTGAAAATTTGAGAGCTAGCGGCCCAGCTTTGGATGCATTCGGTCCGGATACGACTCAGATATGATGCGTACCATACCCATATCCGCTTACCAATCTCGGATACGGATACAGATACAAATATATCTCGCCAAGAAAAATTTATATCCATATCCGCTAAAATTAGATACAGTTATGGATACATATGTGGATATATAAGTGGATATGTATCTAGATACAAAATGGATATGAGAAAACTAGATAGTATTGAGAAAAACATTGTTAATGTGATACAAAAGAGTTCGTTAATATGTTCATTATAACTAAAAAACTAAAATTAGACATCTTGATCATCAAAATTAACCATAAATCAATTATCTAAGAATCGAAGCTATAGTGAGAGTATGACTAATATGTATATATATATTTCGGATACAGATATGAATATTTCACTACAAAAACATATCCGTAAACATATCTTATCGGCTATAGATTTGAGTAACTATATATGTATCCTAAGTCCTAACAGATATGATTACAGATATTTCCTCGGATACGAATATGGTTTACCACCCCTAGGCCCAGCCCAATCAAGGTCTGCTACGAAAACACAAGTTTCAACAAATTGCATAAAGGCCCAATTTATTTAAACTAGACTCCTTACTCACGAATTCATATGTTGACGCTTGTTAGAATTAACAAATATATTGGGGATGTGATGTGCATAATACACTCTATTACGTATGTATGTAACATGTTAGAAAGTTAGGAATGATATGCCTTGGCCTTATCCGAGCTAAGAACACCATTTGAGCTAAGTATATCATTTTTACAAGTGTAAGCGTGTATCCACGTCAAAATACAATGTTTGGTTCAAGGAGTTGTTCTTCAATCTTAAAAAAAAAAGGTGAAAATGATGTGGTAATAATTTTTATTTTATTTATCCAGAAAAATACTTCGCTTTCAATGACATATTAACAACTTAAATTCATTACCAATGGTCAACCACTTTTCTCTTCCACACTTGCTTCGATACTGTTTATATAGGAAGTGAAATATGCATTAGATCTAACATGAATACTTTTTTTGCATTTTAATTTTTGTAGTTGCTTTTAATAAAACTAACACCAGAGGCGATCCAACGTTGAATTAACTTCGCTTTTTTACATCGCACCTGTGCAAACAAATGCCCCACCTCTGTGGAAAGGAGTTTCAATTGCTAAGGGGGCGTTTGGTTCAAGCAAAATTTTGACATTTGGTGTGGATTACTAGTTTTGGGATAAAAAAGTGAGTTTTTTTAATGTTTTGTTACTTCATATTTGATGTTTGTTTCAAAAAAAATTTAGAATGTTGAATCCCAAAAATAAGAAAAGTACTCAATTTTTAGAATTTGCCAAATTCTCTCAATTGGAGAGGATTTGGCAAGTCTCATAAATGGGTATGCTTACCTCTCTTTTACCTTTATATTTTGTTTTTGTTGTGGGAGGTAACCTCAACTCTTTTTATACCTTTGTATTTTGTTTTTTTGTGGGAGGTAACCTCGCAAAGTTGAGCATATTCACATTATTTTCTTTTTAAGAATTTGTTATCCTATAATTTGAGTTTGAACCAAACAAGATATTACAAAATTTAGGATTTTCTTTTTCTGTAATAATGCTGAACCAAACAAAACATTAAAAATCCCAAACGTCCCCTAATACAATAGAAATAAACCCAACAAATTCTGATAGGTTTTTTCTATATTAATCCTCCCCATCTTTCATATTTTGAAATTAATACCCAAAATCTTTAAGTGTTTTGAAATTAGCTCTTAAAATCTTTGTACTTTGAGAGTAGCCTCCCAAATATTTTAAATAGCTTAAAATCAGTCCTAGTTAGAAGCTGGTTGAAAGATTTGGGGGACTAGTAGTTCCAAATATGAAGATTTGGGATATCAACTGCTTAAAGAATTGGTGGACTAATAGCAAAAAATCAGGATTGGGGCGGCTAATTATAAAGTAGGAAGGATCTAGGGACTAATATCGAAGAAACCCATTCTAATAAACAGTTCGTCAAATCAACAAGTGGGTCGGACCCACTACTCATGATAACCGCTTCGCTTCAAATCTAAGCAAAACCAACCCCCTCACAGGCTCACACCCCTAAATGGCATTTCAGTAATTAATTCCAACCCACCAGCCCCTTTCCGAAACCTCCACTACCCACTCTCAAGTTCCAGCAAACGTGCTCCGGACATCAACGGGGACAACTCGGCGGAGTTTCGAGCTCGAACAACTCCCGGAATCTATGTCCTCTCAAATCTAGGGTTTTAGGGGGGAAAAAATCATCTTTCTTCAAAAATCCGCGCTCATATTTGGGCGAATCTCATGGCGATTCCAGTGGAAGAAGCCATTGCTGCTCTCTCCACCTTCTCGTTAGAGGTACTTGATGATCTCTTTTCTGTCCTGTGAAATCTGGGGTTTTAAAAATGTAATGTGATTATGAATTGATTTGTTCGATTTTTGTTTTGGGATGTTAGGACGAGCAACCAGATCTGCAGGGGCTTGCTGTTTTGATTTCTACTGAGAGATGCGCGACGAATAGCCCTATAGGTAAGAGATTTGTTTGTTTAATTTTGATTTGTTTAGATCAGTCAATTGAGCTTGTTGCTTAAATCAATTTGCCTTTATATGTGATGACTGCGTTCATTTAAGCTGTACATTTCGGAATAATGTCAAAATATTAATGACTCTGAGGAAAACTTTAGGGTATATAAGTGCGACAGAGTACAACTAAGGGTATTAAAGTGAATTTTTGGTGAAATTTTGAGGCCTTTAGGTGCCAATTAGCCTTGCACCAAAAGTTTACTTATGGTGTTTTATGGGATAAATTTTTAAACTAGACCACTTTAGGAATTTATATTAAAAAAACAACCCATTTGAATTTTATTTGCTATTTTCGATCCAGTTTCAGCCGTAAAAAACGGTGAATAAAGATCGAAAACTTCACGGGATTTAAAATTCCGTGAAGTTTAAGGGCTAATTAACCTCCATGCACTAAGGGCTAAGGAGATAGCCATATCTTCACGGGATTTCAAATCCCGTGAAGCTAAAACTTAATAGGATTTTAAATCCCGTGAAGTTGTAGGCGTCACTTCCAGAGAGCACGAGCTTTGTAGCAAATGAGCTTGCAACTTCACGGGATTTGAGATCCCGTGAAGTTGCGGTAGGCCCAAAACATGCACAGAGTGCATGTTCCACCTAATGAGCCTGTAAATTTCACAATCCAAAATCTATTGTATATAATAAAATTTCTGCCTCATTCACAACAATATACATAAAAATCCAACCATAAACATCAAATTTGCCGCATATATACTGAATTACAACAATATTCATAAAATCCAACCATAAATCAAAACAATACACACGAAAATCACATATATAAACACAAAGTGATCCACACTCGCAACAAATTTGAACAATCTAACTATATATATTCTTAAAATTCATAATCAAATTTCACATACATCCTAAAAGTCCTCCCCTCCTTCCTGTCTCTCTCTTACCCTTTCCCCTTACTCTTCCCCCCATCCCTGCCCCTTATGTCCTTGCTGATGAGTTTCGATAATCTGAGTATTCGGTTGTATATGAGGCTGAGAAGTGCTGGCTCCATCAGCACGCGCCACACTATGAGAAGTGCCGGCTCCATCATCACGCACCCCCTTTGACCTGTCCTACGTCTTCACATGTACACTTTACCAAATTGGTATGACCTGTCCTCACGTTCTTCAAACTCGTCAACATGATTTTTATGAAACACATTTGCTATTATCTGTTTGATCCTATTGAAGATCCCTAACATTGTTGGATCTTAAATCTCAGTAATATGCTCATTTATATCGGCCTCGATCTCATCAAAAGCATGGATTTGCGATTTAATCAATATATACACAACTTAGCAAATAATATATTGATAAAAAAAGAATTGTCGTCTTAATTTAGTTTAGAAACTTACATAATCTCTCATCAAAAGCATGGATCTGCGATTTAATCAATATATACACAACTTAACAAATAATATCTTGACAAAAAAAAGAATTGCCATTTTAATTTAGTTTAAAAACTTACATAATCCCTCTCGATCATAGCACTAGGAATGTAACTATCTATCGGCCAGCTGCTAGTTGTGAGTCGCGTCCTATCCATCTGCTTGTGATATTCCAATGCATATACGTAGTATAATCGTATGCTGAAATTCTTTCATTCTGTATGAAATTCCACCTATTATTCCACCTATCTGTGTAGGCCGCACGGAATATGGCCCAGTCCGTACGATGCGATGTCATCCGTCGTCTACAATCGATTTGCTTAACAGGATCCGACACATGCTGAGAAAGAAGAAATTACCATAACACACGATCTGGGACATACATCTCTACAATCTCTCAACATATCAACGAGACTCCGACTCTTCACAAAGCAACACTATCTCTACAGATAAGTGCAAGGGTATGCATATCGAGATATGGGGGAGAATAAGACATCCAATTGAACTGAAATTTAAAAAAAACTTGAATCAACATCTACAAAAAAATTAAAATATAAATAATTAATTGAATTTTATATTTACTTGTTGGTGTTAGAGGCCATCAAGTTCATTTTTGTAAAACTCTATATGTATAGTCACGATTTTGTGTTTAGAGTACCTCATGTTATACCTATTTAGCATAATGAATATATGTGAATAAATTCAATATGAATAAAATTAGGCGAGATAAATAAATTTAAATTCACGCATAATTATACTTACATCCCAAAGAAATTGGCCCTATAGATCGCAGTGCATATGCAAAGTAGGTTGTCCAATACGAATTCGTTCCCACGACCAAACCTGTAGTAATGACATGCACCCCTTGATTTTTATATTCTGCATCAAGGAGACCCAGCCTAGTTTTCTATAAATATATGCCAACACCGCACTACCCCATGATAAAGTGCCGCATACATTAAAATCCTCAAGTAGTGGCCGTTATTGTGCATGTACAAGATTCTTGCTCGCATCAGGAAATACCATACACCTTATCATGTGCAATATGTAAGCACAAACATAATATTGAATCGTCTCATCCGTGAGGTCAACCGGTATATCTCCCATAAATATCAATCGAAGCCACGATAGCTTCATCGCACCACTCCTCAAATCGAAAACCTGTCCAAGAAGCCTCTCATATACTTTTGACCTAATTATGATCATCGGTGCCCGTAACAACAGTGTCATCAATACAGAGCCCAAGTATGACGGCTACATTCTGAAGTGTAATGGTACACTCCCCTATATGCATATGAAATGTGTTGGTCTCCGGTCTCCACCTCTTAATCAGGACACTGATAAAGTCCAGTCAAGCCTAATATATCTCACCGATGAACACTCCCAAAACCCGGCTTGAGCTATCAACTGTAGTACTCGATTATCTTTCATCTCCCAGCCCAAGTGACTCTGGGGATGACCCACTATGTTGATTTCTACCATGGGTTGCACATTAATCAAAATTGAATTTTTTAAAAAATATAAAAATTAAAACTAGCGTCAAAAATAAGAAATATATATATAATTTTTATTTGTCCTAAGCCAATATTGTGGGAATGATGATCTGTCTGTAGGTATAATACGTCGGGCTGCATCGGTCCCGAATCCATAATGGATATCTCTACAATTAAAATACAAGATATTAGATTTTTTTCAGTTGAATGACTTAATCATATGTATTCAATATTCAATATTAAGTAAAGATTACATCTAGCATAGAAAAGAAAAATAAGAATAGAACATGCACAACGATAGTCACATATTCTAGATTAAAAATAAAAGGTTATATATATTATAAAAGCCATAAGCGATATATTTCATACAATTAAGCCCCAAATAATCAACGTCTATGCCTAGTTGGATAACTATTTTTATTGTGGCCCTGTTGATCGGATTTACTACACTTATTTTTCCTCCTAACTCCTTCTCGTCCATCATTCATATTATTTCTAATTCGTACGGAACGAGGTCGCCCAACTGATCTCTTATAAACAGGAGCTAATATTCGTGGCTCGCCTTGTGTCCAATGTCGACTATCGTATGGTGGGTGAAAACACTCTTTGGATGTTGATAGTTATAAGTTGAATACCAATCTGCGACGAATGTATAATGTGATATCCTCGCACCCCCTTAGATCCGAACAAGCTGCTACAACATGGGAATAAAGAAGTCATTGTAATTATGGTATATTACAAGTGCATGTACAAGTTTGATCCACTAGTATGTTAACTTTGTAAGAGCGATTTTCTCTATGTGATATTCCCTCAATGACCTCCCATGCATTAAAATTGTATCTAACGACACGAAATAATCGAGCCTGCACAATCTGATATGCTAATGCCTTCAACTTTCGGCGTCAACTCCGACAGTATATTTGCTCCAAGTATGCATCGTTTGAGGAAGAATTTATTAAGTTTGTAAAATATTTTTACAATAATGACTGTATTGGCATACCGCGTGTTCCCCTAAGTACACAATCGAAACTCTCAGAAGCATTAGTGGTCATCATACAAAATTGTTTCCCGCTATCTTCACATAAGGCCCACTTATCGACATTGTTCGGACCCAAACTAGTCTCGATCTAATCATGTGCAACTTGTGAAATTGACTTAATCTTTTCCCGTAGTTGCTCATAAACTAATATTTTCATTGCACGTCCAACTTGCCAAAGAAGATCCTGAAGATGCACTTGTCCATGCTTTCTCTTGAAGTTGTCCATAATATGTTGTAAGCAATAGCGATGTTGATGCGGAGAGAAAATATCGTTGGAGTGCTATTGGAATTCCTTTCATCCTATCAGATATAAATGTAATCGACTGCGTTCGCACACTAGGGATATGATGCATGCAAAAAATTATGCCCATTTTTTGTGTTTTTAATATTAACCACTGCAAATGCCAAAGAACATAAACCGCCATCTACGTTTACTCCAGTTACAACGAGCAAAACACCTTTATATTTACCGTACAAGTGGGTGCCGTCAATGTTAAGAATAGGGTGATAATATCTGAATCCTTCAATGCAAAGCCTAAATGTCCAAAATACCCCTATGAATCGTCTATCTCCACTGTCAATAGGATCTGATGATACTTTGTACGTTGTCCTCGAATTTTTTTTGCGTGCTTCAATATAATATGGTAAGATCTCATAATATTTGTTCCAATCTCCGAATATTTTTTATCATCGTCTTCTTCCGAGCAATGCAACACTTGTTATATGATACATCCAAGTTGGTCGCTTTATGCACCACAATACGAATATCCTTTGGCCTTAGATTAACATTCTCCCTTAGTTTAGGCATAATCAATCGATATATGAAAGAGGCGGACACATGTTTATGATTCATCTCTAATCGAGAAGTGCTACATGTGTGAAGTCCGTTGTAGCGTGTTATTTTAAATTGCCCGCCTACTCTTATCCCCAAACGTGGATTAAGCTTCCAGGGACATTTTTTTATTTTCGTGATGGTGCCCACCACTATTTTCTTCCTCACCGTCTTTGCGAACTACATTATAGCTTGTTGCATTGCTTTTCGTTTGTCTAAACTTGATATTATTTTTGATGGCCCACAAATGAAGCGCATGAATCAATTTCTCCTTGCTTTTAAATAGATTGCCCTTTCTGAATGAGAAGTTCTCGCCTTGTGCATCATCATTTAAATTTAAATTAGTGTCAATAGGAATATTTTCCATTATGGAGTCATCAATCCATCCATCTTCATAAAGTTCATCGGGCGACGGGTCCTCTAATACAACATACACATTGTTAGAATAATATCGGTCAATTAATTGGTCGCCCCCTTCATCATGATCTATCAAGCACGTCATGCTAAAAAATTGTAAGTCATCCTCTTCGTCATCATTCTCGGATTCGACACTTGCATTATCATCTGCTATCGTCAGCTCTGTGAAAGACATTATATCTTGATGGAGAGTATTATCATCGAGGACATTTTAAGTGCTCACAAACGAAGGACTACTCAAGTATTGTGGTTGTGTCCATTCCATTTCCTGTTGCGGAGACAAAATCGGTGGAGTCAACTTCGAAGTCTTCCAACATGCGAGAGTATACTTCATCGCTATTCACCGATTTGCCTAAATTTCTGTGATGCTTTTTAATAAATAATTTTACTGAATGCTTCTCGTCATACAATATTTCAATGAGACCCATATCGTAGTCACTTGAGATGTGAATGCCGCTTGTTCTGTTCCCTGTAATAGGATAATTACAAATCACATTGAGGTGATACTAACGTGGATTGATTAATGTAAGTTTGTGTAAGTTATTATCTAAACTATCGAAAGTAAATGATTTAGATATAAACAATGGTTTTGTCATACTTCCTTCATATACATGCATATTATTCTGGAGATAGTTAATCTTCCCATCATATGAATAAAGAATTACGATTCAATCGTTCATCGTTACCTCCGAAGAGTAAAAAAATTTCAATATCAATATTATACGAAAAACACAAAAAATATTATTTACAATTAAATCCTCTAATATTAATTTTACACATCCATGATTTTTACCAAATGTCAAACCTTTATATTTTTACGATTGCCTAATTTAAATATTTAAACAATATTAGTTTTAAAATTTGAAAAATAATACACTAATTTTTAAAATTTCCCTAATTTCCCCTCTAACTTCATATACAAATTTCTTTATTTTTTCCTTACAAAATTCGTAAATATTTTAAAAATTATTCCAATATCTAAATTTAAACAAGTTATTAGCATGAAATAGTAAGAATATGTAAAAATTTAGGAGAAAAAACAAAAAAGTTTAAAGATTTTTCCGAAAAGTGGTTGATGCCCTAAAATTGATATCCAACGAACTCCGGTGAACTCCGGTGAACTCCGACGCTTTTTAGCCCTGAAAGAGGACGGCGGCGGCGGCGAGGGCGAGAGCGAAGTTAGCCAGCGGCAGTAGAGACGGGGGCGGCGACGGGAGATGGATCTAGGGTTTGGGGGTAAAGGAACAAAGAGAGAGAGAAATGGGTGGAGAGAGAGAGAACGTGAAATGAGATTATGTAGAGGGGAGAGTTAAATACTGGTGTGGGTGTGGGCTTACCGCAACTTCACGGGATTTCAAATCTCGTGATAACTCCCGTGATGTTGCATGCCCATTTGCCAGAGAGCTCGTGCTCTCTGGAAGTGGCGCCTACAACTTCACGGGATTAGAAATCTCGTGAAGATATGGCTATCTCATTAGCCCTTAGTGTATGAATGTTAATTAGCCTTTAAACTTCACATGATTTTAAATCCCGTGAAGTTTTCAAATTTTATTCGCCATTTTCGACCCAGTTTCAGCCAGGTGGCTGAAACTAGGTCGAAAATGGCAAATAAATTTCAAATGGGTCGTTTTTAAAAATAATTTCCTAAAGAGGTCTATTTTGAAAATTTGTCCTATTTTATGTGGGGGTTTAAATTGGATTGTTTTTTAGAAACTTTTTAAACTATGTAATATCTGTATAAAATTAATTATATTTTATTTTGATTTGCTTGAATGGGAGTTGTTGGGTCCAACCATCTAAGAGTCATTTTGATACTTATTGGTCAACATGAGTCATTCTGATCTGGATGTACTGAACTGGCTAATGCCACTTTGTGATTTGGGGTGCATGCATGTATTTGAAGTAGTCAAGTAGGGTAATTTTCTCAAATAATATCAATTCGTGAAATGTAAATGTTTGTAGAA
The DNA here is from genome assembly GCF_001876935.1 of Asparagus officinalis. Taxonomy (NCBI): domain Eukaryota; kingdom Viridiplantae; phylum Streptophyta; class Magnoliopsida; order Asparagales; family Asparagaceae; genus Asparagus; species Asparagus officinalis. The sequence continues at coordinate 5,995,106 of NC_033797.1, forward strand.
GTACCTTTTCCTAGAATAATTGTGAATTTTGCCGGTTAAGTTTGATGGCCCTTGCCTACGTTGTTGTTCGTCTTTTTTTAAGTTCAATAAGATTCTGGGGTTGTTAACTGAAGTAATGCGATGATGTGAATTCAAAATGAACCAACAATAATATCTGCTTATATTCCCCAAATGCGCCCAACTAGTTTCCCTCTCTAGACTCACATCAAAAGCCCCGATGACATTCCACCAAGACACGGTCCATGCAATATACAATTTTTTTGAAAATGTTTATCAGTCCATACCCATCTTAGAAGGTTTTCTAATATTTCAAGTGTAAGAAAATTTTATCAGACACGTCTTTCCATGTTCTTTTTTCTGGATTGATTTGTTTCGTACTAGTACCAATTAGCTAGTACTCATGCCAGATAATATCTCAGACATTTTATGTCATTCGGGCTGTTTTGGAAAAGAAAATTTTCAAAATTTCCCCAAGTCTATTCTCTCTTCTAGCAGTCCCTTGCTTGTACTTAAAAAGTCTGGAGTTATGATTGTTTTTATTCTTTACTACCTGTTTTGAACCGTTAGGTAGCAGTTTGTACTTTTTGGAAATTCTAGATATACGTAAAGAAAATATGTACTGATGGAGTATGGATATATTAAAAATAATACAGAAAATGGCAGGCTTGAAGGGTATTCAAGAAGTTTAAAAAGTGACGAATCCAAAGACTGAACTCGCTGTTTTCAATATAATATAGATGTAGTCATTTTTAAGTTTGCATATTTACCGTAAACAATTGTTCTCTCCATCTCCTCTTTCTTCAGCTTGTATAAACGTAATGATGTTGTTTAAAACTCAATTTTTATTTCTGATGGCATGACATGAACCTGACATGTATGATGCAATTGCTGCTGACAGCTGACCTGTACTATTCAACAGTACATGGATACAGTGGCATTTATTATGCTTAATTTGTTATTGATTTTGGGATATTATCGAAGTTTTATTGTACTTGATCTTTTGGAACTATGTCATGTAGAATATGGTGATGTTTCTGCCTATCGCTTATCTTTGGCGGAGGATACAAAAGCAATTAACCAGTTGGTATGTTACATTTCTGATCTTTAACAATTAACCTATTAGTACCATTTCAATTTCTAGTCTTTGTATTTAGCTGCTATTAATTCACTACTTTATAATTAATAACTGCATTCTGTATCTATGTTGTTATTCTTGTTATATCAGCGATTCAGTTACCTTTAAAGTGTTCATAAACTGTCTATGACGCCCAATGGCGCGTCTCTGTAACATGCATTATTCCCAGCATACAAAGACACTTGTTGTTCAGATACATAAATGTTAGAGCAATTATTCTCAGGAGTGGCAATCAACCACTTTCAACATGTGTTTTATATTATGCAACCATGTGATAATCCTGAACTTCTTCTAGTATAAGAGGACATAGCTTGACTAAGGGAAATAAGTTCACCATGAAGCCATGACTTTTGCTTATAAGCTGACTTGGCACACTTCCTGATTCTTAAGAATTAGAAAGCTCCCTCCCTCCTCCCTCCCTCTGAAAAGAACAAAGGCCTTTGTGCAGTCAGATATATAGGAAATTCATGCAAACTGCTGAGAGTTACTACCAATCTTCCAGTATATCAATGTTACTATAGTTGCTCCTTTTATCGTGGCATATGAGCAGATGTTAAAACCTTCCCATCACTCTGACTAGCCCCTTTTAAGATAAGCAAATATCGATGATGCATGAGAGATGTAATCACTCCTAGTTTTATCAATCAAAAGTTTGAATCTTGAGAGGAATTAAGGATTGTCTTGTCATGAAATGAATGGCGTCACTATGGAAAATCAGTATGTACCCATGCAAGGATATGAACTTTCAATTTCCTAACTGAATTAAAACAATTCAGGAATTCACTACTTTCATTTCTGGGAAGAAAGTTGGAGAAAGTAGCAGCAAAGCTTCAAAACTACTTGTCGTTTGTTTCTGGAACGGGTGTACTTGGTAGATAACTTGGTATGAATGTGCGAGAAGTCGAGTTCTTTGTGTGGTTAACAACGTAGATCATGCTTATGGCCTCACTGAATTAGTTCACATGATATGAACACGTGAACACGAAACTAGTTGTAACAGTTGTTTACTTTGTCAGAAGTGATAGATCATGTGGGATCTGTAGAGCAAGAAAAAAGTAAAATAAGAAAAATAGGAAAGTAAATGTTCTAGCAATGCTTCGTTCTTACAAGGATGAAAGTACATGAAAGAGAATAGTGAGAATGCTGGTCTTTGCAGCAATGAGTGAGAATGGCCTTATTAAGGTGTGGTTAACGTGGTTCTTGATCGTGTGAGACAGTCTAGTTCAATGGATTATGATTCTCTTTCTGATTTATTTCTCTTGAATATCTAATCATGGGCATCAAAAGGGTATCTGACATGCGATAGCATCGATAGCATGTAGACAAATATTTTGAGAAGAAACAAGTTATCATATATAAAAGTCTTGTTTGTCCCGTAGGGAGTGTTTGAACACAGTATCATGCACTCTGCTAATTTGATATAAAGGTGAGAGTTCCCTGTCATATTTAAAAGATCAGCAGTTTTCACTGAACATTACTGCTCTGTAGAAACCCTCTAAATTAATTAGATTAATTGAATGTCTAACACATGTAAAGTGGTAGCTGTTGTGTTTTGGCCAAAGACTGATATCCAGGTTGGCGAAAAAGTGGTCAGACATCTAGTTCTACTAACTTTCCACCTGTCTGCTCCTTTCTAATTGTGATGTCAGGGACTCAGGTGTCATAGCTTGTACCTATTCTTAATATATTATAAGATATTATTCCCCTAGAACACAGTAAACTTAGGTTGATCCTTCTCAATCCATTTGACATGCACATGCAACTCGTGACTGAGCTATGAAGAAAATCTCAACATCCTTGCCTCAATTTCAAGACCCACCTTGACTCGTCTCTCCCATGAAAATTTGACCTTGATGCATCTTTCCCAATTGATTAATCATTCATAGATTTCTATTTGTTGCGAGAGGGGTTCAGAACACTAACTAGATAATGTTGATTGGATCGCTCTTCACTGAGTTCTCAGTGAGCAGTGTATACTGTAACTTAATAAATAATAATTGACAACTCATTTGTTATTTTTACATCAACCAATAGCTTGAGTTTGGTTAGGCACATGGGGGTTTGCTAGAATCCCAAAAGTTTGATATGACTAAGCAAGGTAGAACATGTAATTTACTTGTAAATTGGGGACTGCAGACCAACCATTTCAGCTCTGCGAGTTGGTTCTTGCTACAATGGAAATGTTTGTCTACAAGGGTGGTTTACTTGACAATTCTGTGCTGTCAAAACACATCAGAGGAAAATGTAGATATACTTTAACATGTCAAGAATGCATTTTGTTCAGTATAATTGAACATACAACTCCATGAAGTATAATTTGTCAATTGGTGAAGACTTATTTGCAGTTCCATGCTGTTATTTCTCTCCTGTATTGAGAAATTATTTTGGGAAATGCTTATTAAATTCAAAAGCTCATTGAACTGATGCATTCTGCTTTATTCTTTATACTAATTTTGCAAAATATCCTGCTATGCTTTATTTCAGCTTTATCTTGGACTTCATTTGGTATTTTCCATCAATTTGTTGGACTGATTTATCAGTGAGCTGTATGCAATAGGGAAATTAATACTCACTCAGACACACACAAAGACATGTGGACATACTGACTTAGTTTTTCGCTTGGAAGGGCTGCTATAGCCTAGGAGCTGGCAACATGCCAATAACAATAAAGTAATTATTAGTTATAACTTATAATGGTCATTCTATGTGGGTCTATAAATTTCAAGGTTGTTATGCAGGCAGGAATGTAGGATAGTTGTTCATTGCAAGTCTCACTGAATGTAAGCTGGTACTCCACCAAAGCCGAATGCAGTCTGCCTATGTTTGCTCTTCAGTCTGTAAATTCTCATATGAGCAGGTTCTGCATTGTTAATATCCTCCGTGACTTCAGTCCAAGTGCCAGGAATTTTAATGATCTTAATTTGATTTTCCCAAAGTACTAGCATTGTCACACATGCATATGCACGTGCAAGAGACGCAAAATTATTTTCAATAAATTTCAATATGTCAAGAATACGTAGTAGATCCGATATAATGTGATATCTTAAAGCATGAAGATATCCTTTTATCCTATAGATAAAGATAAGTTTTTATTTTTGTTGTAAAATAAAATGCACGAACCTAATGTAAAAAACTTAACAAAAAACCCTATAATTTTACTTTGACTTTTTTTGCTACCCATATTCTTATTTCTCCTGAAAGAAACTTATAATTTTCATTTGTATTCCTTTTAGAGCCTAAAATATAATGGATATGAAGGTAATTATGTGGGCCCAAATCTTATGTTCATGGCATAGTGTGGTATGGAATATTCTTGAAATAAAAAAAAAGGAAAGAGAAAGGAAGAAAGAGTAAAAGGTTTGTATCTACGGAATGTTCTAGAAATAAAAAAAGAGAGAGGAATAGAAAGAGAAAAATGCATATTGTTAAATTTCCTTTTTGTGCTCCCAATGATAATAGAAATGAGAGCATGTCTACCTCTCTTTCATTTTTTGACTATCCTCACAATGTTCTTTATATAGTAGTATAGACTCTGAAAAGAGTGTTTAGCATTTTGCTTTTTCCCCTTTTCCCTTTGCATCTTTCCTTGAATCAGGGGCTTATATATTCTCTTACTATTGCTATCATTTGATTGATGTTTAAGTTCAATTATAATTTCTTGTTGTAATTGATAATTCGCATGAGCAGAACACCCTGATTCAAGAAGGAAGGGAGATGGCATCTTTGCTATATACATATCGCAGTTGTGTCAAGGCTCTTCCACAGGTTCTTCTCTATGAATACTTAACATACTGCACAACAATGGAATAGTTTCATTCTCATACTTAACATCGTGTAATATAAATTATCAGCAAATTAACAGTATATACTGGCATAGTACGAAATGTGGAAAACTGAGTGTCTATATGTTTTTAATAGTTTCAACCTTTTGGTATTTGTTTAGTCTCTAGCCTGTATACTAAACGAGTGCCACCTTCATCAATATGTATTCTTTTCTCCAAGAAGTTATTACAAGTATTGGAGCCTCCATGACTGCCCAAATATTTATGGGTAATTGTATAAACTAGATTACTGCACATTTCCTACTCTTTGGCTGGGACAGTAGTAAAGATAGTCCTTAAAGAAAGTCCCGATGTAGTTTTTGATATATTTGACTTCTGTAGATGATATTTAATGTTATAATATCAGAAATTTCATTGTGAAACCTAAAACAAAAACCTAAAGGGTCTATATTGTTTTTGAGAGTAGAATGGAAGAAAGACTGTGTGATGGACATTGATGAAACTAATGCTCTGGAGATACCCACCATGACTATTTCACTCATGTATCACCATCTTTAAATAGTCATACACATAATGGTATAATTTTAAGCAGCTCAAATTTTTCCATGATGTTATGTTAAGACTCCTTATGAGTCTATAAACACTTGTAATTTTCAAAGTTTAATTAGAGTGATAGATTGATATTTTTTTTATTATTCTAAGAGTTTAGATTGTATGTGATTTGCTTCTACTGACGTGAGGCCACAAAATCTAATATGATAAGAGAATCTGAAGGTAGTGGGCAATATATGTAACCATGACTAATTACAAGGTTAATGCAATGAACTGACTCTTCTTTCGTGTGGCATGCAAAACATTCAAATGGAGTGCACACCCTTTAGGTGAAGTTTGATTGAAATCACTTAGATGGACTTAATAAGTGCTTACTATGTGTCACTTTTCTTTTCAACTTTTCTAGACCTTTAAGGATTACTTTAGAATGAGAAATAAGCTCCATCTTTGCTATATAGTGTACTCTGTACATACCACATTGTCATATCAATTTACTATGAAATGCTATATCTCCATTTAGTCCAATAAAACAAGAGTACAAGTCAGCCATCTCATCATGGCTGACAAAATCAAAACTTCTCCTCCTTTTTGTATTTCTTTTTTATTTTGATACTAAGTACTAGCTACTGCCACCACAGCTGCCTGATTCTATGAAGCATAGCCAACCTGACCTGTACCTGGAGACGTATCAAGTTCTTGACTTGGAGATGAGTCGATTACGTGAAATCCAGCGCTGGCAAGCATCTGCAGCTTCTAAAGTAATTTTTTGTCTATATTTGCTCTTGTTTTCTATTTCACTTTTACTGGTCCTACAGAACTGCTTGCATTTGATGATAGAAAAGTTCTTTTAGTTAGTACATTCAATTATTATTTATATCTATTTTTCTATGTTATAAAATAACTAGAAATGATAAACCTTATGTGGAGAATCATCTTCATCTTCTAAAATGTACATTCTTGGCAGCGTTTTTGCACGGGCTTGTTTTGAAATAATCGCATTAACTCCTTTCTCTCTCATCTCTCAGAAATAACCATATTAGAGAAAGAGAGTTTTGAGCTAGGCTATATTGAGAATTTTCTATTCACAAATCCACACAGGTAGATGCCATTTACTATATGTGAGCTAGGCTGCATTGAGGATATTCTTTTGGAAGATCTGCGCAATTAGATGATTCAGTTTTTTTATTCTTTCTCTTTTTTCCCCTTTCTGTGGAATGACAGGGAAAGATTGGTGGATCCGGATGGAAGCTAGGGTGAGATGTATCACCTGGCGGACACAAACAATTTTTTATGGAAGTTTTGAAAAGATATGCATGAGTGAAATAGGTTCAAAATATTTGAATTTTTTGTTCCTAAGCAGTATATCAGAATTTTTTGTTTCCAAGCAGTATATCATATAGTAAATTAAATCCCAAATCCCACATGGTAAGATTTTAATTTTAAAGTCAACCACGCAATTTGGACTGAGAGCACTTGTCCACATATGTACTTCTGAGAAATGCTCTTTCATTGTGTATGTATTCATGCCAGAGTATGGTTTTGTTAGGAGGCATGTGTCGGTTTTCAGTTGTAAATGAGGGTGAAAAGTTCAGCTGCTATCACGTGTTTTGCATGTGATAAGATCTGAATAACTGAGATTTAGCAGTATTAAGAAGTCAGAAGGTTTATCCGTATGCATTAATGTCAATATTTCTAGTACTCTAAAAATTTTAAGCAACTCTGTATCCAGAACGGGAGTCATAATTCTACGTTGTACACCACACAGTCAGCAACACAAGCAGAGTGAAAGCATCTATGTTACTGCCTTTT
>NC_033797.1:6002395-6035373 GCF_001876935.1 Asparagus officinalis
ATAAGTATGCTATTATGAATCATTTATTTTTGCCTAATTGTCTTTACCATGCTTCTCTATCTTTTGTTTTCGGCAATATTTATTTACTTATTTAGAAATAAACACAAATAAATTCTTGAAGTCTTGAATCTGACTTTAATACTAATGTTAGTTATTTCTCCCCCATATAGTAGTACTATTCCAGATATTAGATATCTTTGGGTCTATTGCTTTATATGTTCTAGTGCATTTACAAAGTTCTCTTCAGATTCACTTAATCACTCTTCTTTGTGTTGTCCGATGCAGCTGGCAGCTGACATGCAGAGATTTTCTAGGCCAGAAAGACTGATAAATGGGCCTACAATAACTCATTTTTGGTTTGTCCCTCATTTTATCATCATCAACTTCGGTTACATCATTTCAATTTGTGAATTGTGCTATAAGGGTTCTAGATTATCCTTGAGCAGTGTGAATAATTTGAATGTTAACCTGCATCCAGGATCTAGTATATTCTAATTAAGGTCTGCATGTTTTGGGCTCTTTACAGCTCTATTGCTTTATTTGCTTTTCATTACTAATGTTAATTAGCTTGAATTTTCTGATTTTGTACATTTGGCTTTTAGCTTATGCTATGATAAAACATAATGAGGAGTCATCTTTGTACCTTTCATCTAAAATTGCCAAGCCAAATGATGATGTCTTCATTCACTGATTTTAGGTCCCATAAAGTTTTGTCTTCAAGTGTCCCACCATTTTTTTTAAATACAACCAGACATTCCATGATACCTGAAATTTCAAATATTTGAGAAGCACGTGACTGAATCAGTTTTCACTAGGAATTGTAGAATATATTATCCATTTTTCTGGGGTATAAAGTATTAGTACACAATTAAAGTATTATGTAGAAGCTCACGTTCGAGTCGCAAAAATACTACTTATGCTTATATTGCGCCCTTTTTATTATAAGTTGAATTTAGAAGTATCCTTTTGCAATAGAGTTGTAATTCCATTTTTCTTGTTCATCAGGTCTATGATCAAGTTGCTTGATGTCCTTGTGCAGCTTGATCATTTAAAAAATGCGAAAGCTAGCATACCAAATGATTTTTCATGGTATAAAAGGTATGCCAGTTAATCTCCTGTCACACCATTTACAAAATGAATTTATATTTACATAGCAACTAGGTTCAAGGAATAGTTGTAGCATGAGTAAACTTCTACTTCATTTGACTACCTTGTTATAGGGATTGTTTAAAATTGAGGTACACAGTTGAGAGCATAAGAACTATCAAGTACATCACCTATAGTCATCCTGCAAGTTTATGTTTCTCGCTTACCTCGATCAAGTTCAAAGTCAGACTTAAAATCTGGTAAAAAAGTTTAATACACCCTGATGTCGTTCACTTATAAAGACCCAACATTAAACTCTCATGTAATATTTGCTTGTGCAGATGGTTTATCTTATTCATGTTGATTACTTTGCATTCATCTTGCATAATGTTCCTATAGAATTTTCAATTGTTTGCTTTAGAAACCTATGAGAACTCAATCCTAAAAGCTAGCTGTTATGGGAGGGGATCCAATCTCTATAAACCCGCATCAACCCCATATAGCCAATGTGAGGCAAATTAACCTCAGCATACCGCCATGCTTTTGACAGTTTTGATGCTCACATGGACTAGCTTTGCGCTAGACTACTATGATCGAATACCGCAATACCAAGACTAGGCTAATGCAACACCCGTTTTCATTAGGACTGTTGAAGATTGATGGTCTGCAGGACTTATTTAGCCCCATATTGACTATATGAGTGGTTTAATTTGGGTTCATAGCGATTTGGACTCTCCACTCTAATCACTAGGTGATGAGGACATCACGAGCAGATTCGGACGTACCTACCGGTGTAGGAAACGTCCTCTAGTGGACAACGTGGCTATTTGACTTTGATTTTCAGATTGAGTAGTTAATTCAGTTTAGCAGTTTAGATTTGAATTTTGAATTTTGAATTGTGGTTTAAATTTGGTCGTTAATCAGTTATATCTGAGTGATTTGAGGGATTTCCAAATCTGTATTTTTCGTTTCTTTTTAAAGCACTTCTGTAATCAGAATTAATCAATGAAGATTTGAATCAAGAAAAATATTGTGTTAGCTGATTTTTGGTGTGAAGCCTCGGGTGTGAAACCCTAGGCCGACTCTCTCCCTTCTCCACAGTCGTCCGCAACCCTCCTTCTCCCATCGCCCAACACCCCTCCCTGTTTTCTCCTCTCCTCCACAGCCGCCAATTCCCCAACCCCCTGCTCCCTTCTCCTCCACAAACGCCACCCCTGCTTCTTCTACTCCTCTCCATCGAGCCCCTGCAACCTCACCAGCCACGCCCATTGCTTCTCCTCGTTCACAATCGCCGAAAACCTCTGCTCCCTGCTCCACCTCCAAAACCGCCAACCGCTGCCTCCTCGTGCTCCTCCTCCACAATCGTCGAAACCCTCCCTGCTCTCCTCAACTTCGAGCAGCCGACACTACATCCTCCCCTGCCCTCCTTCATATTTTGAAAAGCCGCCACTTCCCCTAGCCGCCGCTCTTTCTCCTCCTTCCCCGATCACCCGCCACTTCACCATAAGCCGCCGCCCACCCCTGCCTTTCTCACTCCTCCACAAAGCCACTGACTCCTCCCTGCTCTCCCTCAACTTCGAACAGCCACACCAACCTTCCCCTGCCCTCCTCCACTTCCGAGCAGTCCTAATACCACCGCGTCGTCGTCCAGTTCGACGTCGTCGCACACATCGTCATCTAGTTCACCATCGCTCGCCTCGTCGACATCAGATCTTCGCCTCATTCGTCGCCGATTCGAGTTCTGATTCCATGGCCCACTGGTGCATGGCCGTTATTGCAGCCGTAGACGCCCAATTCGTGTACGATCTAGAGACCGGCGTGGTTGATTTGCAGCTCTCTCAATGGTTCGACTACCAGTCTTTTAACACCCCAGCAGAGTACGTCGATCGCGTGACTCCTCAGATTGCTGAAAGCGTGGAGAACCGTTTGGGAATCAGTTCGTGGCACCAGCGCTTCCACCCAAACGTCCCACTTCACCCCAGTTATGTAGCTCTCGGAGGAGAACTCCCTTCGCTCATATTTGGCATCGTCGCACCACCTTCAGAGGTTCCTCACGTCGAGCCTGTTCAGACCGACGAAAGTATCGTTTTCTTTCAACCCAGCATTTTAGGAACTGCTATCGTGTGCATGTTATTATCAATTTTAATATCAATTGTGATTGTATTGTATTCTGCTTGATTAGTGAGCGAGTGATTCTGTTTGTCACGTTGATCTAAATATTACAAGTCGAACTTTATTACGAGAACGAATCATTACATTTATTTTCTGAATAATTTACAAGGCCGTAAACTTAGTACATTGCAATCTTTGTTAAACCCATCTAGAGCTTCACTTTCTTCTCAAGTTTCCTTCCTAGATCGATCGTTGATTTGGTAAAGCATTATTGTCGTCGTTCTTCATACCCGCATGTACATTTGTTTCACACCACTAGGTCTTTAGGGGTGAATCCTATGTCTGTGACAAATGGTATCACGAATAATTTCATTCATGCTTCTCAAGTTGAATTATGTGACAAGGATGGTGATGTCAGCATGGCAATGTCTGCACCAGACTGGTATAAGTCCAAAAACAAAGTGGTGAAGCTGATATTGCAATCCAGTGTAAAGTTGTCCAGCTACTGGGATTGCGGAAGCATGGAGATAAATTAAGGCTAATTTTAGTCCCATATTGACTGTATAAGTAGCTTGATGTGGGCTTATAGTGATTGAGTTTTTTAAGAGCTGAGTTCTCCTAAGTTTCCTAAGTTCATTATAAGCAGTTTGAAGTCACATTCTTTATATTACTAGTTCTTGTGCACGTGCAATGCACATGGTTAGATATCAAAATTATTTATTTTCTTATTATAAAATAAGTCAGATTCATTTTGAATTAAATTCTATAAACATGGATTATTACTTTTGCCATAAATCTTATTAAACATTTTAAAAAAATTATGAAATAAAAACTGGGATCACTATACTTTTATGTACTTACATACACAATGTTATTTTTTTTAATTTGTATATATCAAACTTCATGTATTATATTTGTTTATCGGATTAAATCATCGATGTCCAATTTGTTTATCCTAGTCATTATATATAGTGTTAAGTTTGAAAAAATGCAATAATATATTGTTGATGTGTTAATAAAAATATAACTAAATACTTAATATTAATATGGCTTGTATAAGCTCAGCACAGAGCACATACTTGACTCTAGTATAATTTTATATGACAAATCATTCAGATAAGCGTATTAAAAATTTTGCATGAAAATTAATTTTAAAGGTTCCTAATTTTACTAAAAAATTTAAGTTTTACTATAAAATATTCAAAAAAATATTATCCTGTATTCGTTCTTTATTCATATTAAATTGAGTTGAGATCAATCATTCTCCACATTTATCTTTTTTCCTGGACAATTTTACAATAGTGCCTTCATCGTCTGCATCAATTGTGATATCATGTTGGTATATAATAAAAAACAAAAGACAAGACAATAGTTTAGAAATATATTAGAATATACTTGGATCAATCAAATTATATTATTACTCATAATTCATATGTATCAGAGATAAAATATGTTGACAATCTTAAACTATAAAATAAACTATTTGGGCTATCTAACATAACGTTTCTAATGCAAGCAACTCTTAAGATTAATTTTGCAGTGGAAGAATACTAACAATGATAGGATCTCATTATTAACTAACTACAAGACCTAATACATTATTTTTTTATTAGGCGTTCAAGGCAGACAGAAGACCCAAGTGAGTCTTCATTGCAATGAATGTTATACAATTTAAGTACAAAGAAAAAATGAGGGTTGATCAATAGTGTAGTTTGTGAGGGAAAAACTCCAGCAACTTAATTTGAGTATGTGGATATATTATAGATGGAGATGAAAAATGGTGGTTTTGAAAACTGGAGGTAATTAATATGTTTTTTGTTTGTGTGATTTTCTTTGTTCATTTCAAGATATCTATGGTTCTGTGGATATATATAGCTATAGTATTGCTACTCTCTTTTGGTTTTGTGGAAGAGTTTAAGTGTAAAAAAATTAAATTATCTAATCCGGTTAAAGTAGGATCATATAAGTTAAGTCTATACATAAAATTTATTTTAACCAACACCCATATGTAAGTATTACAATTGGCATTGAGATCTAAGATACGTGTGAGTTTCTCTTTGATTTTTATACAAACAATATCTATTTAAATAATAATAGTATAATTAAACTTTGTGATCTGATTTATACAAACAATATCTATTTAAATAATAATAGTATAATTAAACTTTGTGATCTGAAAAAAAGATCAAATATACAATATAATTAATTGTTTAAATAATAATAGTATAATTAAACTTTGTGATCTGAAAAAAAGATCAAATATACAATATAATTAATTGCTTTAAAATAATCTAATATAATAAGAAGAAAATAGATGAAAGTGATGTAAAAATTGTTGCAATTACATAATTCATCATTTTTAAACAATCTAATATTATCTAATAAGAAGAAAATAACAAATGCACATACCAGTTGAAGGAGATGAAAGTGCTATGAAAAATTATTATAATTTTTGATCTGAAAAAAAGATCAAACATATAATATAGTTAATTACTTTAAAATAATCTAATCTAATCTAATAAGAATAAAATAGATGAAAGTGTTGTGAAAATTATTGCTATTTTATAATTCATATCATAATATTTAAACAATCTAATTTAATCTAATAAGAAGAAACTAACAAAGACACACACCTATAGAAGGAGATGAAAGTGCTATGAAAATTGTTGTAATTTTTTGGCTTATATATATTGGTATGCGATGTTGCATGTGAGAAGATAACATTGTAAATAGAGTTCTATTTAAATAATAATAGTATAATTAAATTTTAAAACTAATTATGCAATACTATGAACTACTTGAATTTTAGTCGGTGAGAGATCGTCACGTTGTGTCCCTAGATCGTAGCCGTTTGTTTTAATTTTCCTTTTTTATAATTTTGAGAACAACTTTTGTCTCTTTAATTTGTTTGATGGATTTTGCAAATATCCCATCCATACTATGTACATTTGTATGTCTGTTTAATTTCTGGGTTCGACCGTTGGGGCAAACATTATTTATCTCGTTAATTTATTTGGTTTTTACATATACGCCCTTCATGTTGTATACATTTGCAAATTTGATATTTAATAAATTCATTAAAGTTTACATTTCAATTTAAACTATATCCTTATCTTCATACTATGTATATCCAATAAAAATTCATCAATTTATCAACTTGCTATTACTTAATGGAAGGGTAATTTTGTCTACCGAAAGATTTTCCCAAACTCGTGCTTTTAAAGAGAGTATATATATATCTGCACATTGCTGTTGGAAAAATAACAGATGTAACTTGACTATTATTATGGTATTTATGTTTTATGTCTATGTTGATAATAGATTTTGTTTAATTTAAATGTTCATAGAACCGTCTTATCTCCATTAATACTTGATAAAAATTCAATACCACTTTGACTGCTCTTATGCCTACACTGCTGCGGTAATTTTCACCTCTCCATTTGTCAATTTACTGATACAATGGACTATAAGTGTTCTCCAGTTACAGGATAATTCCTTATTGTTAATTAGCTAATTAACAGAAGCTTTTGTGGCAATGGTTTTACCTGATATTTCAGACTCTAAGCAATTAACCAACCTTTGTTTGGTGTCCTATTTTCCAGAACTTTTACCCAAGTAAGCATTCAGTGGCAGGACACAGATTCAATGAGAGAAGAGTTAGATGACCTTCAGGTTAGCTTGTTTTCAATCTCTCCGAGTTTCTAAATTCTCAGAGGACTCAGAGGTTCTAAATTATCAGAGGTCTTGAGTAGGTCAATGCTATGCACGTCTTTGTCATCACTACCTCACTAATCTATATTGCATGGTGCTTTGTTGACAACGTTTCTTTAAGTGTCACTTTAATTGTTATGAGTGAATTGTTATGTTCACTCATTAAAGCTGTCATTTTGCAGATATTCTTAAGCACAAGGTGGGCTATTCTATTGAATCTGCAAGCTGAGATGTTTCGTGCCAACACGTATCCTACAACTTGAATAACTGTCACAGTCAAATACCATTTGATTGCATGTTTCTTTTTTTTTCTATTTCTAATTATTCCTATAAAGAAATCATTAATGCATCCCTGCTAATTTTGCCCATTTACTCATTTGCTAATTAATGATCCCATGAAGAGTTCACATGAGAATATAAAATAAATGCTTGTTTCTCATAAGTTGGTGAAACTTTGAATTACTTTTAAAATTCAACATGCCAGAAATATTCGTTATACATTAATATTCTTGTTTTTTATCATATTAGTTATACATTAATATTTTTTCCTCAGTTGCCAGAAAATGTTACAGAGAAAATTTGACTACAAAGTATTGTATGTATGCATCAAATATTAGACATCTTATGAAAAAAAAAGTTTCCTTGACTAGAATTAGTGTAGAAGATATTCTGCAAGTGCTTATAGTGTTCTGTGTTGAGTCTTTAGAATTAGACTTTGCACTTTTGTTTCAAGAGCGCCATGCCCTACTTCGGGTTTTGCCAGTACTTGTCGTCTTGGCAACCTCATCTGAGAAAGATGCAGAATCACTCTATAGAAGGATTAAGATAAACCGCCTTATTAACATCTTCAAGGTATGATTTCCTTTTCCTAACATGGTGCATATACTGATACACTGTGGCTGTGATATAGTTGTTCTATCATTATGTTATAACATAATCTAAGTTTGAACTATTAACTGGAACCTTTTGCAGAATGATCCTGTGATTCCTGCATTTCCAGATCTTCATCTTTCTCCTGCTGCGATTCTCAAAGAACTGTCAATGTACTTTCCAAGTTTTTCCAGTCAAACTCGTCTTCTTACTCTTCCTGCACCGCATGAAATTCCTCCACGGGAAATGCAAGAATATCCTTCTCATTGTGATTTTAAGTTGTATTTTTATTTAATTATCGTAGAGTCAAAGACTTGGGGTGCAACTTATATTCCTCTATCATATGGCAGTCAATAATTTTATATGTTAAAAGGAGTTAATTCTGACTAAAAAAGCAGAGCTCTCTCTATGGGAAAAGTATCGAATCTGGGATAAGTTCTGAGGTAAAAAAAAAGATGCTTAGGAAATTGACTGTGTTTCCTGAGTACTTCAGACATGCTTTCAGGATCAGAATTTTCTCTTGATAGGTAAATGATGGTGAACAGATCAGAATTCACTAAAATGCATGTTTTGCATGTTGTATAGAGTGATAGTAGCTACCTTACCATGGATACAGTTGGAGTGGTTACTACCTTCATGTTGATGTTGGGTTGCTGGGGTTTTTCGTCCATAACCATGGACATGCACCATGAGAGAACTTCAGTTTTCACCCTTCTTGTTGGTCCTCTGAATTTGGAGAACTCAAGTTTTTACCCTTCATCTCGGTCCTTTGAGTTTGTCTTCTGCAAACTTCAGTAGATAGTGATAGCCCAATTGCTGGATGAATAGTTTTTATAGTATCGTTCCATGACCAGCTTTACTTCTCCCCATGATGACATCGCATTGATATCATTAGGGGCTGTTGAATTGCAGGTGTGGAGATATAGAAACATTGCCATATTGTTCTTTACCGTAAGCTTGACTCTGCCACATAGATTATTCTTGTTCTTCCTGCCGCTGAACTGCTGGCTGCTTTTGCTTCATTGTTAGCTATTTTCTGCACACCCATTTAGTTGTTTCAAGCATTTCAGCTGCTGTTACTCATTAACCTTGCCAAAGTTCCAAGAGATGATAATATTTCTTCGACACATTGGCTTTGAGAGAGAAAGAATGCTCCTTGACAAAAATTGGGCTGAATTCTATTATATTAAAATAAAATGAAATTACACTGATATATACACTTCAGACAAAAATTGGGCTGAATTCTATTATATTAAAATAAAATGAAATTACACTGATATATACACTTCAGAGAATCTAAATTAGGAAACTCTAAACTAGGAAACTGACTAATCCTAGAAATATTGACCCATAATTAACTCCCTAGAATCAGGGATTACAATTACTGAATCATTACAAAAAATCTCCTAGCTAATTACAGCTATACACACACGGTTTCCCTTATTTAGAAAACCAGATTTTTCCACACTCCCCCTCAAGCTGGTGAATGGATATCATCCATTCCAAGCTTGCTTACTAGTCTCTGAAAAAACTTCCCAGACAACCCCTTGGTAAGTATATCCGCTAATTGATCACCAGTGGATACAAATGGAGTGCAAATCAGGGCACTGTCAAGCTTCTCCTTTATAAAATGCATGTCAACTTCAATGTGTTTCGTACGGTCATGTTGAACTAGATTATGTGCAATATTAATAGCTGACTTATTGTCACAATAAAGCTTCATTGGACCTTCCCACTTGACTCTGATTATGTGCAATATTAATAGCTGACTTATTGTCACAATAAAGCTTCATTGGACCTTCCCACTTGACTCTCAAATCTTCCAAGACAATTTTCAGCCATAATAACTCGCAAATCCCAAGTGCCATTGCTCTAAACTCTGCTTCTGCACTGGATCTTGCCACAACATTCTGTTTTTTACTCCTCCAAGTTACAAGGTTGCCTCCTAGGAAAGTGCAATAACCCGAGGTTGATCTTCTATCGACTACAGACCCTGCATAGTCTGCATCAGTGTAGGCTTCAAGAGTTAGCTTCTCCCCTTTCTTAAACAAAATTCCTCTGCCTGGCGTGCCTTTCAAGTATTGCAGAATTTGATACACAGCCCTAAGATGTGATTCTTTAGGATTGTGCATGAACTGACTGACAACACTAACCGCATAGGCTATGTCTGGTCTAGTGTGTGACAAGTAGATAAGCTTTCCCACAAGTCTTTGATAGGAGCCTTTGTCTATTGCCGCATCTTCCAGGGCATCTCCAAGCCTGTGGTTGAACTCTATAGGCGTCTCTGCTGGTTTGCATCCTAACTTGCCCGTCTCCATCAACAAGTCTGTTATGTATTTTTGCTGACATATGAAGATCCCTTCCTGAGAATGTGCTACCTCAATGCCGAGAAAATACTTTAACTTACCAAGCTCTTTAATTTCGAATTCTTTTACTAAGCACTTCTTTAAACTCTCCATTCCTTCTAAATTATGACCTGTCACTATAATGTCGTCTACGTAGACTAATAGTGCAGTCACTCCCCTTGAAGCTGAGTGCTTTACAAACAACGTGTGATCGCCTTGGCTTTGTTTATATCCTAAATTGAGCATTACCTTGGCAAACCTTCCAAACCAAGCTCTTGGAGACTGTTTTAGTCCATATAATGCCTTCTTTAGCTTGCATACTACATGTCCTGTATTTGGACTGAACCCTGGTGGAACATCCATATAGACCTCCTCCTCAAGATCACCATGTAAAAAGGCATTCTTGACGTCAAATTGTTGTAATTTCCAGCCCCGATTGGCAGCCAATGACAACAACACTCTCACTGTGTTCATCTTTGCAACAGGAGCAAATGTCTCAAGGTAATCTATTCCATACGTTTGAGTGTAGCCTTTAGCAACTAGTCTTGCTTTGTACTTCTCCAATGAACCATCTGACTTGTATTTCACTGTGAATACCCATCTACATCCCACCGGCTTCTTCCCTCTTGGTAATTTCACCAAGTCCCATGTCTTGTTCTTCTCAAGTGCTTCCATTTCGACCTTCATGGCATTCTTCCAATTCTCATCACCTAATGCCTCAGATATAGTTTTGGGAATGGAGATTGTGTTTAGGCTAGTGAGAAAGGCTTTGTGATTATTTATGGGACAGATTCTTGTATGACATGAATAGGTATAGAGGGTGTTTTGTGCATGCTCTAGTTCCTTTTCTAATAGCAGTGGGAATATCGTAGTCACTTTGATCAAGATTTTCAGTGGTACCATCTTTATTAGAAATAGGTTCAGCAATTACCTCGCTAAGTCCAAGAACAGGAGTTGATTTGGGTGATTGAACCTGCACAGGTGCCCTCCTCCTTGAAAAAACCAACAGTGGACGAGTAGTGTCTTGAATCACCTCTTGTGACTTGGGTGTATGAGGCTCGGTATTGGGTTGTATGGATTTTGGCTGAATCTCTGACTCAGGTTGTATTTATTCCGACTGACAGATTGGCTCAAGCTGGACTGGCTCAGTCTGGTTAATAGGAATGGACTGAGTATTTGGATGGACAACAGGGATAGGAACAGGAGAAGACAATGGAAAGTCAAGGAGAAAAAAATCTTTGTCCTTATCTTCCATGAAGGAGATCTCCCCCTGGAGATAAGAACGAGTAAAGTAATTATCTTCTTCTGCAAAAGTGACATCAACTGACACGTAGAATTTTCTTGTGGGAGGATGATAGCATTTGTACCCCTTCTGAGTGGAAGAATAGCCAAGAAAGACACATTTTATAGCTCGTGGATCAAGTTTTCCCCTGTTTTGGGAATGCACATGGACAAAAGCAACACAACCGAATATTTTGGGGACAAGATTACTTGAAGCATTGAAACTAGGAAAGAATTTCGTTAGAATTTGCATAGGACTTTGAAAATCAAGAACCTTTGTAGGCAATCTATTTATCATATGGACAGCAGTTAAAACAGCTCCCCCCTAATATTGTTTAGAAACATTTTTTTGAAACAAGAATGCTCTCGTGATAGCTAAAATGTGACCATTTTTTCGTTCGGCTACACCATTTTGTTAGGGCGTGCTAACACAAGAAGATTCATGTATTATGCCTCTTTCCTGGAAATATGGTGTGAGGAACTGATTAAAATAGTCCTTAGCATTGTCAGACCGAAATCTTTTAATTTCAATACCAAATTGTGTTTTGACCATGTTGTAAAAAATGAGAAAGACAGAGCTCACATCAGATTTATTTTTCATAAGAAAAATCCAAGACACACGAGTACAATCATCAATGAAGGAAACGAACCATCGAGCCCCAGAAATGTTTGAAACAGTTGACGGTCCCCAAATGTCACTATGAATAAGAGTAAATGGAATAGATGTTCTTTTATTGCTTATTGGAAAAGAAGCACGTTTGTGTTTTACAAGTTCACAAACATCACAATGAAACTTTTCAACATTTAATCCTTTGAACAATAAAGGAAACATAATTTTAAGGACTCTAAATGACGGGTGACCAAGACGAAGGTGCTGAAGCCAAATCTTGTCTTTATTGGATTTAAAGGACTCTGAAAGAAAAGAAAATGATGAGGAATTTGGAACACTAACTTGACCACTAGGTTCTTCAAGATAGTATAGACCATCCCTTTCTCTAGCATGTCCAATCATCCTCCTCGTTCCATGTTCCTGAAATACACATCGAGAGGGATAAAACACCACATTGCAATTGGAATCTTTAGTGAGCTTTTGGATTGACAAAAGGTTAGTAAACAGTTTTGGTACAAGGAGGACATTTCTAAGTGTGAGGGTATTGCTTATAAAAACGTCTCCCTGACCAGCCACTGTTGTCACAGAACCATCTGCTATTGTTATCTTCCTATTACTAGGACAAGGTGTATATGAGATAAATTTTTGTGAGGAGTGGGTCATGTGATCTATAGCTCCTGAGTCAATGACCCAGGAGCTTGTGGTGGATATACCCGAGACTTTAGAAGCATGAAGAGTGGAAGATATACCTGAGAATGCCAAAGTGCAAGTACCTGTTGAAGATGTTTTCTCCAATGATCCCAGCAGATTCTTCAGTTTCTCAATTTCTTCTCTATTGAACTCAACAGGAGATTCTTGAGAATTAACTTCTCCAGCTTGTTGCCTGCTTGCCATATATGCCTGCCCTTGTCTTTTGAGCTGCCCACCTTTTACTATAAAATTTTTGTTTGTTGTCTGTGGCTTTTTATGGAGTTTCCAACACTTTTCCCTAGTGTGACGGGACCTTTTGCAGTATGTGCACCACATGGAATCTTTATCGACTGGTCTTGTAAAATCTGTCTGCTTGTTATCTTCATTAGTTGGTTGCTCCAAGCCAACTTTCCTCTCATTTACAACTTTTGTGACCAAAGCTGAACTGTCCACTGGATTATTTTCAATCATGACTCCTCTCCTTCCTTCCTCAGCACGAACAATCGCAATTGTTTCATTTAGTGATGGCAAGTCTTTTTTTCCAAGTATTTGGACTCTTACTGCATCAAATTCAATATTCAGTCCCGCAAGGAAATCATAAATTCGGTCTTTTTCAACAAACCTCTTAATGAGCGCTGCATCTTCACTGCACTTCATTTGAATGCACTGGTAATGATCCATCTCTTGCCATAAGCTCTGCAACAGATTGGAATACTCTGTGATTGACCGACTTCCTTGCTTGGTAGATGAAATCTTGGTTTTGATTTCATAGATTTGTGCAGCAACTCGGACTTTAGAATAAGTCTGCTTCACAGCTTCCCATATTTCTTTGGTTGTGTTAAGAAACATACATGTATCACTGATTTCTGGAAGCATAGAGTTCCATAACCAAGACATCACCATAGAGTCTTTTTCATCCCAAGCATCAAATTTAGGATCCCCTTTTTCAGGCCCAGTACTGAGTAAGTGACTCAGTTTGCCTCTTTCCTTAAAGAACGTGCGAACCAGTTGAGACCACTTCAGATAATTCTTCCCATTTAACCTGTACGCTGCCTGGATGTTCTGCAGTTCCCCTGTTGAAGTCGAGTTGTTGCCTTCAATCAAAGAGACCTCCGAGGTAGCCACAGTGTTGCTAGGTTCGGATGTTCCAGACATGATCTTTTGGTGAAAAAAAAAAGTTACGGACTTGAGGGGTGATAGTGTTTGATTGGGGATTGATAATAAGCCGTCTAGCGATATCAGAATTCGCAAGACAAGAAATACAATTCCCAGAATTGACCCGAAAGCTCTGATACCATGACAAAAATTGGGCTGAATTCTATTATATTAAAATAAAATGAAATTACACTGATATATACACTTCAGAGAATCTAAATTAGGAAACTCTAAACTAGGAAACTGACTAATCCTAGAAATATTGACCCATAATTAACTCCCTAGAATCAGGGATTACAATTACTGAATCATTACAAAAAATCTTCTAGCTAATTACAGCTATACACACACGGTTTCCCTTATTTAGAAAACCAAATTTTTCCACACTCCTTAACCTTGCTACTTGTTTAGCAGACTAGATTGCATATGCCTGTGAGTTCTTACTTTACTAATTTTCTATCAGTATGATGGTACACATATATGGATGTGTAAGTATATCTATGTATATTTGTACCTCTTGGCGTACAGTTTATAGAGCGTAATCTTAGTGAATGATGGATTAACCTCTTTGTTGGAACCTATTATTTCAAACTTATACCTAGTCAGTATGATAAAATTCATTTGTCAATTGGAGTTTGTTTTGTCATGGTTGCAGATTAAATTCTTTGCCATGCTTCTGCTCATGCATTACACCTTCATAATGCAAACAAATATAGTTTTCTGCTTAAGATTTTATTCACTTGCAATTACACCTTCATAATGCAAACAAATATAGTTTTATGCTTATTATTATTTTATTCACTTGCAATTTCTTGACCTTTACACTTATCAGAGGCAATATTTGATTGTAAACCATATTGGAGCTATTCGTGCAGAGCATGATGATTTCTCTATCCGCTTTGCTTCATCGAAGAATCAGGTAGTATATTATTTTACCTCCACAAGGATTTGTGTATCAAATTATTACAGCAATTAGTACCTATTTGTTCTTTTTTTTCTGCTACTATGCTAATACGAGAACCAGATTAGTGCTATTTAACCTTCTTCTACATTGGAAAATTGTAAGATGTTTGATCATGATGAGAAAAAAAAAATCTCTTATGGGTTGGACCTATGACATTTATGACCGATGCCAGCATCTTGGTAGTTAATTTTTCTTACAGTTATTGATGATAAAATGAAGTCTGGACGGTTTGACTGGTTTCAAAGTTTAGGGAAAAAGATAATGCTCTGCATTGTAAAATATGCAATGCATCTGAAAATACCCAGTGGTTCAGATGCCAATGAAGTGCAGTTCCCACAATGGACATGACAAAAGTTCTTCGAATTTAATCTGTACATGTATTATCTACTGGCCCAACTTTCAAATTGAAATTCATGACTGCCCTTGCCTTATGGCCAATATCCCTATATCTCAAAACTTCTTCCATCCAAATCTTATGATTATTACACAATAAATATATCAGCACAAGCTGTTAATGCATTGGATATAAATTATACTACCACTCCAGAAAAATAAATATAGCTCCTTTTGCAAATAAATATGTATTTATAATATGATTCTCACATCTAATGAAAATTATATTATATATTAGAATAACAAAAAGAATTTAAACTAAAAAAATGAATTATGATACCATATGAGTACTTATGTTTTTGGTGCTGTGTTCTTTTAATTCTTTTTTATTGATTCAGCACCAGTATACTACTAGTTATTCTTTTTAAATAGTTTTTTAAATAAAATCACTGTAACATACAGGCCCTATCTCCTTTTTTATTTTTTATTTTTATGAATCTCTTTTTTGTCCTTTGGAGATTATCTGCATGTTCACTTCTATGATGTCTTAGGGTACCTTACACC
Organism: Asparagus officinalis; assembly: GCF_001876935.1. Classification (NCBI taxonomy): domain Eukaryota; kingdom Viridiplantae; phylum Streptophyta; class Magnoliopsida; order Asparagales; family Asparagaceae; genus Asparagus; species Asparagus officinalis. The sequence goes on from NC_033797.1 coordinate 6,018,117, forward strand.
AAATTTAACATTTTATATTCAAAAATTTATTGTAAAATTGCAATAATATCATGATATCTCATTTAACATTTTATATTCAAAAATTTATTGTAAAATTGCAATAATATCATGATATCTCATAAAGAACCTTAAAACTGATGGTAATCGGCATTTTTTTGGGGGGAAAAATTTAATGGCGTTCGTAAGCTTAGAAAAGTTGAGATCCCTCATGCTTCTCCAGCAATATAATGAAAACTTAATCCCTCTGAATTAAGTTTCTGGGCTCTGCCAGTTAAACTATTTTTATTGACTTGAAACTTAATTTCTTTGTGCTCTTTATATATGCAGATGGTGATCTTAAAATCGACAGATGGTGCAGATAGTGATTGGTCCAGGGAAGTCAAAGGAAACATGTATGATATTGTTGTTGAAGGTTTTCAGCTTCTTAGCAGATGGACAGGCCGAGTTTGGGAACAATGTGCTTGGAAATTTTCCCGCCCTTGTAAAGATCCGGCTTCTTTTGATTCTTATGAAAGCTCCACAACATTTTTTGATTATGAGAAGGTTGGTTCGCTCACTCGTTTTCTTAACCTTTTCAGATTAAAATTCAATTTATTTTGTCATGTGACGTTGTCACTCTACCATGAGAATCATTTGGTTGTGGCTGTTTCTTATATTTGCTCAAGTAACATTCTAAAATTAATTAAATTTCCTGTCATCAGATAGCCATAGAATTAAATTTCTTATCATAAGACAGCCATAGAAAGTTTTAAGAAAGGGGAACATCATAAAACAAACATTTTATCCACTTGATGCATCCAAACATGGATTGCACTATAAAACAAAAGGCTAAAGAGACGTTTGTCTAATTAAGGTCCGCCTTTCTCCTCATTTTTGGTGCTACATGTTCTCAAGTACAAGAGATATATATAAACGCAGACTGGTTTAAATGTGTCATAGGATAGTTCCGAAACAAACACATTGTTGGAGCAGTCCAGATTTTGTATTTATTTGGTCTTCTCCTGAATGCATATTATATTGTTCTGCAGACCATTACCAATTAAAAGACTCCATCCTTTTGGAAATATATGATATATTTAGCCATAAATGTTACTAGTGCTTCAGTTTGGTCCATAATTTTTTCATTTCTTTGTTGATCCATTGAATGTGAATGTTAATTCTGAAGTCATTACTGTTACTAGTATTATTAATTAAACTGAATTCATTCTGTTGATATCTTTATGGTTTGATTTGATGATAGCCATTGACAATAAAAATGTAGGTGGTACGTTGGAACTATACACCAGATGAAAGAAAAGCCTTATTAGAGCTTGTCAGTTGCATAAAAAGTGTTGGTTCAATGATGCAACGTTGCGATACACTAGTAGCAGATGCTTTATGGGAAACCATCCATGTGGAGGTCCAAGATTTTGTACAGGATAAACTGGATAGCATGTTGCGGACTACTTTTCGCAAAAAGAAAGACCTATCAAGGTAGAAAGTTAAACATAAGATGATCATCATTTTTTCCCTTTAAACTACTCCGGGGACTCAGATTTCCATGGTTGAATTAGGATTTTAATGTCAAGAAAGGATTTGATAATCGTGTTTGCCTGATTGGTTTTCGATTTCAGCATTTAGTAAAGGTGTCCTTACTCTGGACCTGAAAAATGAAAAATTCTCTAGAACTACTCTTTGGTTCCACTCTGTAATAAAAGTTATATTTGATTATGCTTCCTGTCTTCCGCATCTCATGATTCAAATGCACTGAGTTCTCCCTAAATGGTAAACTGGTATGAACATGTCCAATTTGCGTACCTGTTCCTATAGCTAGCATTTCAATGGATCTTGGGTGACCTTGCTATTTAGACAGTTTATTGCATGCTATCCAAGATCTTTTCAATCAAGTCCTTGTCTTACCTGCCTTGACAATCCTATAGCTTCTGCATGGTACATCATGTCCCCATCCATGTAGCATTCATGTTCTTCAGACAATCTTCTGTTTGCTTCACAAACTTTACTGGCTGTTGAAATCAATATTTCTTTTTCATATTCATTCTTTAGTACTATTACCTATCACTTTCTTGTCTTTTCAGGATTCTTTCTGATATGCGAACTCTTTCAGCAGATTGGATGGCAAATACAAGCAAGTCTGAGCAGGAGTTTCATTCTCTGCATCAAGAAAATGAGGAGAATAAACAAAATATGATCTTTCCCAGGCCAGTGGCTCCAACTGTTGCTCAGGTTCGGTCTAATTATTTTCTCACTTGAATAAATCTGCCTATGAATTATTACATCTTTAACCACCACCATGTGAGTTGATTATCCAAATTACATTGGGAACTTAGATGCCAACGCTCAATTTCATATTCTTTTTAGTGGTATAACATAATGTTCCAATATGGTTAGTACACCTACTTAACAAAATAAGTTGTTTGCATTGATGTGTTATACCCATATGTAGTTTCAAATAAGGCACAAAATGCATAAATGAAGTACTTTTCTAGAAGTAAGTACCTATTGGATTTACACTCTGCAGCACTGGTACTGTGTCAGACAAGAAACAAATCAAATAGTTTGCAGCCCATATACTTGTAATTTTCATACTTAGTTCTTATCCTTGAATTAAGACACTGTTTTTCTTTTGTTCTTTTTTTCCTTTATGCTTCTGTTTGCTTTTCTTGGTTCTTGCTGTCGCAGTTGTACATTCACCTGCCATCGTTCTCTATCTCAGGCTTTTCGTTGTCAGGGTAGCAGTAGTCCCAATTTTGACCGCAGTAGCCTCCTTTTCTGCTTTAGTACATACTGGGATTAGAGAAATGATGAGGCATATTTGAGGAGTGATGGGAATGTAATAAAAATGATTGGAATGAAAAGTTGGAATATCTTAAAAGAAAATAAGAAAACGACAGGGAATCATGCCCTTGGGAGTTGGAATTCTCATCCAAAGACGTAAAAACTAAGATATTGCTAAGAAAGACCAGTACAATTAAAAATTGAGATGACTAGTAAGGGAAATCTCTAGGATTATCGACGGAAGGCTGATATGGAAGTGGTCCTTTTGTATAAAATCTTTATTCAGAGGAAATTGAGCCGAATCACTAAACATTATATCAAAAAAAAGTAAGATGTAAGGCAGTGGGCCAACATATTTTTTTGGACCAAATATGCCAACTCTCCCCTCATGCGGATGGCAAAGGAAACAAGTATAAGAAGAAATAAATATCTGCATGTCCAGATCTGGTCCTGAGACCTTTCCCAACTCCTAGGGTTCCTTTACCATGTTGATTTTCAGTTTATCCAAGATCTTAGTCTTTTACTCCTCAGGCTCATATATTGAGGCCAGGCATCCTGACGCATCCTGAAGTCACATAAGAGTATGTTGGAACCATTCTATCTCATCATGCAAAGTTGGCATCTTTTTTGCTATTTAGTTCCTGTACAACATTAGTCTTCTTTCATATATTTTCAACTTCTAACACAGACTCCCTCCGGTTTATAATCTTTTGTACTATTGTCTATAGCATCAGTCATTACTATTTTTCATTTGTTATATCATATAATGATACTGTGCTGTGATTACAGAATAAGAAAATTCACATTTTTTTATCTCTTTTCTTTAGATAGGGCACTATTTTTTATGACGTAGTAGATTTACTACAAGAAAAATAAAAAAATTTATTTAAATGAAATTATTTGGAGGTATCAACTCTGCTTTGTTGAAATTGATTAATGTAAACCATCATATAACTTAGTGATTGATTACTATTATGTGAGTATTTTAGTTAGTAACTATATTTTTCTGCTGATCATATTTGCAATGTAATTTCATTTTTTGCAAGTCTAGTTAATACGTGAAACTTCTACATTTAGGTACATTGCCTGCAATTCCTGATCTGTGAGCTCGTTTCTGGTGGTAATTTAAGGAAACCTGGAGGACTCTTTGGAAACAGTGGGTCAGGAATCCCGATCGAAGACCTCAAACAACTAGAGACATTCTTTTACAAGCTCAGCTTTTTCCTTCATATACTGGATTATACAGGTAACTTTTATACCATAGCCTTCATACTTGGGATGTAGAATGTGATATAAAACTTTGTGCTCCTTTTAAATGTTATTATATATCTTTCAACCTTTTATTTATTTATTTTTTAATTTCCACACCAGCTGGTTGTTACTAAATTCAGTTAACCGTAATTGTAATCATAGTTTGCTCTTGCATTTGGAATTAAGTTAAGAGGTGGAGCCAAGTATGCGTGAGGCAGGAAATGTGCCCTACCTTAATTTTGGAGACTACATGCCTTCTCCTAACTCCAATCTAATTATTTCTTTGTGAAGATGTGGGCCCTTCTTTTCTGCAGTAGTCTGTTTTCTTCTCTTTTATGAATCATAAAGTTACTACCTCACTCATAAAATATAATACTTTCTCAGTTTCAGTTATAGATTATTTAAAGTCTGTGTAATTCTTATATACCTGCAATGTTAATATCCTTTATTTCTGTTATATTTCACTTTGCATTTACTCATTTTAATTTCCGTAGTTGACATTAATTATCATGGTAGGAATGGCTTAAAAAATATACCAACATATAAAATAAAATAAAAAATCCTTGACTTTAGCAAACAGCTCTTCCTTTTTTGCTCGTTGTCTAAGTCACTAAATATTGACATATCTTCATTTCAAAAATACTTTTTTAGAAAAAGATCCTTTATATGTTAACTGTTTATATCTCAAATGAAAGTACTGTAGATATACCCTATGGTTATTATCTTTATGCGAGGTTGTTATTATTTCTCTTAAATTTTGTTATTTTTCTATAATCATTAGTGGACTTGGTAGAGTGCCTAACCTGCATAGAATTTCTGACTCCGCCCCTGTCAATGAAGATGTGCAATGCTACATTTAGATGTACAAGGTACCAGACTTTACAATTGGCATGCTGAACCACATGTTTAAACTGATATCTTTTGTTTTCTCTACTCTTTCTTTGTTTCACTTAATTAGTTCTGCAGCTACTGAGCTTATGTACTATTTTTTTTCCAAGTATGATCGAAATCTACTCTTTCTTTTTCATTTCAATTTGTAGAAAGCTATTCAGCATACTAGACTTCAGTAATTGTGTTTATGGTGACTGCAGCAACAATTGGCACATTAACGGATCTTGGATTTCTTTGGTTTAGAGAATTTTATTTAGAATCTTCTCGTGTCATCCAGGTAAACACCATTGAATGCAATCTTCTATTTTGTTATTTATGATACTGTAGAATTATGTTCTGTTTTACCATAGGTTAAGTTCATTCTTCTATATTTTTTAGTCTTTAGCATATTGGCTGATATTTGAGTAAAGGATATTTAGCTATGATCAACTGATTCACCATCATCAAAACAGTGTCTTGTCTCTATCAAAGATGAGTGTGGCTATGATGTTGACATTTCTAAATGAGAACACAGTATGAAATTTCTTGGTAATTGCTGTCGACCTCATAGTTTGTCCCGAACTACTTATGCAAAGCAGCCACTTGGGAAAATAAAGCACTTGTTTCATTGGTCTCCATGTTTGGGTTCTCTAGCTGGGAAGCAACATCCAATATCCCTTCCACAATAAAGTTTTAGATGAAGTGGAAGGTTGCCAGCCTTGTTTTAGGCAATTACATTTATCTCAAAGGCTTCATCTTCTGAAAAACTGATTACTCGACTAAAAAAGCCTTTATCCTAAATGTACCCTAATTAACTAACTGATTTTATATTTGCATTGATGTTTTCTGAAAGTGGTATGGTAGATTAGAAGAGTGAAATCTTCATCATTGTTGATAGAGATGAATTTTAATTATATGCTTGTGATCCCACTGTAACATTGTTTCCAGCGTAACATGGCTAATTAAATCATCATTGTCGGTCAGGGTCTCCACTTAATCAGGTCTCAAAATGAATAAAGAATGACCTAGGATCATGTCCACTGACATAGTGCATGTGCATTATAGATAACCAAGATTCTCAAACGCCCTAAAAGATTGAATGTGACTTTGCCTCCTTGTCTTAGTCGTACCTGAATCAGATTGTCAGAGCTTTCGAGGCTTTATGGTGATCCCCACTTTTTTCGTATGGTACCTTTGTCAGTAATTGGGTAGTAAGGGAATCAATAGAAGGCTGGTATCAGGTGGGTGTTGTTAAAAGTTTTATTTCGCACTTCACAGAAAGAATGTTGACAAAACTTTGTTATGTACCTGACCACATTTATAGAAATATTCTTGGATAACATCAATAATAATTAACTCAATACTCATGTGATTGCTGATGCTTGATCCATTGGTTTTAAACCGGTATTTGCTTCTTATATGTCACCAATGCATAATAATAGTTGAGAAATACTATCAGAATTCATTTATCATTTGATGCATCATACGGGTCTTCTTCATATTTGATTTGTTGCACTTATATTATTTTGGTGTTATTTGCTCAGGAATGATATCTGTGATCCACAACAATCTTTTTTAAATAATATCTTATTGCAACCCCTCTTACATGTTAATAATCTTGGTTCAATGATTTGCTCTTTGCATTCGCATGTAATACATACCTCTAGTGTCCATCCTCTGCAGCAATCTTTCACGTTGCTAACCTTATAAATTTTGCATGTAGTTTCCAATTGAATGTTCTCTTCCTTGGATGCTGGTGGATCATGTGATTGAGTCTCAAGATGCTGGACTTATTGAAAGTATTCTGATGCCTTTTGATATCTATAATGACTCTGCTCAACATGCATTGACTGTTCTGAAACAGCGTTTTCTATATGATGAAATTGAAGCCGAGGTATGTAAAGCAGACCTGTTAAAGTGAATTGATGGTTCATTTTGAATAGACAGAAAAAATTTAAAAAAAACTTGTAACTGTATGTTATACAATCATTTTCCTTTTTCCATGTGGAGATTAGCATTTTCATTGCTAAACTTGTGTAATTAATCATTTTGAGTAGACAAAATGACGAGTATTTCTCTGTGAATCTACGGATAAGGTTGACATTTCTGTCAGATCTGGTGTATAGTAGAGTAAGTTCTTTAAATTTCGTGTTTTTAATATTTAATTTGTAGGGTTTAACTTTTGCTTTATTGGGTTTAATCACTGCCAGCTATTTGAGCTCGAGGATTTTTCTGAGCTTGGTGTTCTTCCTAGTGGGTTCTGATGGGGTTTGAAATGTGTGGTTAGGTGGAATGACTTATCCTATATTCATGAACATTGGTGGAAGGGAGGTAGAAAGGAAAGTACTTCATTTCTAGAGTTCTTTGTTTGAGAAAGGTGGACTTTAGATAGGGCCTTGATTGATTTGTAGTAATTGTCAGTCACGTTGTTAAAAGGAATGAATAATATCATTCTATACCCATGCAGTAAATTTTTCTGTTAGGATAACTTAAAATTTACCTGTTACTATTCTCTTTGTGGTTAATATTCCTGTAGCTTGTCTTCACCTTGATTGTGCATAATTTCATTGTTTTTGCAGGTTGATCTGTGTTTTGATCAGCTTGTTTTCAAGCTCAGTGAGATTATCTTTTCATATTATAAAAGATGTGCAGCTAGGTATACTAAATTTCCTTGCAATATAAATTTTTAGCTAGTCTATCATATCATCTTGAGTGCTTCAAAACTTCTTTTCAGTGACCTACTTGATGAATCATTCCTCGCTGCCTGTGATGATGCTGACAAATATTCAGTTAGGCCTTTAAGATTCAATGAGATTTTCAAGCTGAGAAGAGTAAAGGTATGAATGAATTATTTGAAGAACATATACTTGATGGCTCATTTTGCTAAATAAGGTGGTGCACGCTCACACCTTCATGTACATACATGCATATATGTACACATACATGTGCATATATGTACACATACATGTACATGCATATATGTACACATACATGTGCATGTATAGAGTTGGCAATTTATTTTTGTTAAATGGGTTACTAAGAGATAGGTGAGACCCACCCATCTGATGTGAATAACAAGATGGGCCTCACCACTTGTCTATCTTGGTTATGATTTACTTATAGTGTACCTTTTCTTGCTTCTTAGGCATTGGTTTATTGGGTATATTGCTGAAGTGTCTTTCCAATTTTCAGCTTTTAGGAAGGACCATTGACTTGAGGACATTAATTACTCAAAGGATGAACAAACTGTTCAGGGAAAATATTGATTTTCTGTTTGATCGCTTTGAAAACCAAGATTTATGTGCCATTGTGGTAAGTGTTGTTTAGTTATTTGTTTTCAATTGTCTTCAATGCGTTCTGATTATATGTACCATTTGACATGTATAGGAACTGCAGTTGCTCTTGGATATGTTGAAGCTCACTCATCAGTTTCTTTCTAAACATCTTGAAATAGACTCATTTTCTCTTATATTGAATGAGATGCAGGAGAATCTTTCTCTTGTTTCATTTTCCAGTAGACTTGCTTCTCAGGTTTGGCTCTATTTTTCTCTCTACTGAGTTTTTCTTGAAGAATGGGGCACATCCTGCTTTATCATACTCGGAATTATTTTTGTTACATTTTCTTCTATTCCTATCACCTGAAAGTTTTTTTGCTTCTTTGTCAACATAGCTGCTCAATCATGTACATTAACTAATGATAGTATATATGTCAGAGCTGAAATTTATATCCTCTATTCCTATACTTTAAAATCCTATACTTTAAATACTTATGCTACCCTCTCTGGATGACTTGACTTCTGCCCACATGACTTAATGGTGTAGCCAAATAAAACAGCAGGTTACTGTTCAGAGCAAAATTCATTTTGAGATTGTATCGGAAAATAAGTGTCATCAATGGCATCTAATGCCTACATCATGCGGATTTATTGCCTTCGGTTTTTACCAGAATAATTTTTTTGGGTGAAATTTTGTAACTTATATTTTTCATAAACCATATCCAATGAATACCCTGCTGAAAAATGCTGAGATTGTTAAAGAGGCTCTTTAATACCAACATTTGACTGTTGATATCCACAAATACCCCAATGGCTGTTGACATTACAGGGGATATACACAAGGAAAAATTTTTGGCTGTTGAATAGGCTCGTAACATCAACATTTTTTCTAAACCAAATCTATATAATGATGTAATGGCTGTTGATATCCACAAAAACTCCAATGGCTTGTTCAAATTAAATGGGAGGTACACTTCTGTGCTCATGATGGTCAAAGTGGCGTTAACTGGTAGTGATTTCAATATTAGGAGGCAGTTGTTAGTTGTGTTAGTGAAGTCAACTGTATGAACCATCGTTTACTTGTGATGGATGTAGCTTCTGTATAGAACTTCCTCATTGTATTTTTGTAGCTGTTGCTTCTAAATTCTGAGCAAATAAGCCCTCTCTATGGTTGGCAAGTGAGTCCCCACTTACCCAATTTCTAAACTATCATTTTATCCCTTCAGTAGAGTCCTTAGTGTAATTATTATTGTCTTCTATTTTCTATATTAATTTCTCATTAACTCTTTCAACATCATATGATATTCATTTCTGTTCAGTGGTCAGCCAGCCCATTTTTGGTCACTTTACTTTGGATCACAAATGAACCAATTTGTGATTTTATTTCTCTGCTTCATTCTGTCTTTTGAGAGTTTGTATGGGTTATTTCTGCAGAAAATGCTTGATATTGGTAGAGTCTAGCACAGCTGGGTGAATCTGGATTGCCGAATCTAGATTGGGAGGGAACTTGTGCGTTCTTGTAGCTTTTTCTTTTGAGCTACTCACAACATAAAACATTTCATTGATAGCACTGACGGTTGTTTCCCTTTTTCTTCACAACTGATCTTTGTCGTCATCCTTCTCCCTCCTTATCTCCGAGAACATAAAATTGGGTTGGAACCTAGCTCCAAAATCCAGGTCTTCTCAATAGCATTAGATGGCTTAGTTGTTCAAACATCCGCTCTAGACCACACAGAAATGCATGAGAATGGGACAGCCTTATTCCTGATGAGTTTTAGAGCCTGTTTTATCAAACGGTCAGAGTGGCTTACAAGCCCCTTTGAGATGTTTGGCAAATGACTTACTTTGGCTTATATCCACCAATAAATAAGCTAGGCTACCGTAGCTTATCTTTTGGTGGATTAAAAGCCATGGGGTTTGACCAAGTAAAAGACAGTTATACTCCTTATGATTTCACGAAATTCAAGGCCTCAGTTAATAACTCGCTTCTCCTTTTTGGGCATTTTGACAACAATGATGGATTATAATTCACCCATTTTTCAAACATTCTACTATTAAAAATAGATTATAATCCACTAAATTTACCAAATAATCTAGATTGCAATCCACTTGGATTATATGATCTAGAGTTTCCAAACATGCTCTTAGTTGTCACACTCTATCCTATCGACAAAGCCAACTGGCAACTCTAGCAGCAATTGTGAACCAAGTCACCAACAGCCAGCCAAAATAGGAACTGCATGAAAGATGTTTTCCTTTTTGATTTCTGCATGATATTCTCTTTGCCTGTACAGGTTTCTTCTTAGTTGTCTACTTGTAAACCCATCATATCTTAATTATTTATTCTGATTGCTTGCTCTATGGTTGCGAGCAATAAATAAGATGTTCAACCTTATAGAGTGGTGATGTGATGATTTTGTTCACATGGTCCTATAATTTGCTAGAAGGCCACATAAACTGTATGACAAAGGGAACTGCTCCTTGTTAAATTAAGATTATTGATATCTCTAGACTGCAGAATTATCAGCGCAACATCTCTTGGAGGGATTTGAAAACTGTATTTAATCTGCCAAATACAACCCTAATTTAATTGATGGAATTTCCGTGCTCTGTCTTGTGACTTTCTAGATCCAATTTTATTTAAATTTTGTGGGTCTCTTAACACCCGCATTTGGCATACTGTTGAAATGGCTCCTCAAGGAGCTTGTGACTCCTAGTTTAGTGCTATAAAAGAAATGTGAGAAAGTTCTTCTTGAGGACATGATCATGGCCATGTTGTTTCTTTTCGCTTATTAATCTGAGATTTAAAGCTTTTGGTTATTTGGTGTTAGGAATCTTATTCTTAATCAAATGGGAGAAGGGAGATATAGTAGTTGTTCATATCCAATAAATGCTTTATGTTGGTCTAGGGGCACCGACTGATTACTTCTTCCCGAATAGGAGGCACCAAGCTCTTCTTTCTTTCCTTATGGAAAAATTGGCATCTTGACACATCGTCTTTGATGAATTTTGATTCTTCATAGTAGCATCTAATATTTGAAATTTACCTATATTTAGAATATAACATTGAAGCTTCTGTGTATGTCATTTTATTCTTCCATAGTGGCATATGTTTCCTGAAAGTTAAAAATTTGGCATAAATCTTCAAAAAATCTGTAACATGTTTCATTTGTTAAATGAAGATCATTTAAAAATTTTAGCCCCAGTTGTGCTTCATGCTGAAAACTAAAAAGAAGTTGAAGTTCATTGACACACACAGATACATGCGGAAATTATAATTACTGCGCCTTGTTTTATGCTTGTATTCTCTTTGTCGTGTATATTGGTAATTGGAATGGACATGTTGGGTTGTGGGGGTTTTGTCTGGTCGTTTCCTTAAAAATGAAAACAGTAGTGCATGCAATATACTGTACTTTGTTTTCTGTTTCTTCCTGATCTTCTCAATTAATCATATTCTGTGCTTCTAGATTTGGGCAGAGATGCAGAATGACTTCTTACCAAATTTTCTCCTTTGCAATACCACGCAAAGATTCGTCCGGTCTTTGAAAGGGCCTCGCCAAGCTATTCAAAGAATGGATACTCCAGTTCCTAAGCCTTATTTCTACTGTGGATCTCAGGTAAAAGTCTTTGAAATCTTACTCAAAAATTATTTCCCCCCCTATATTCTTGTTTTGCTGAAGTGCTTTCCTTGTAAAAGTAGCCTGTGATACTCTCTGTTTTACTACCATCTTGCATAGTTTGGTTCATATTGTGAGCACAAATTTGTCATTGTTGTGGAATATTGATTATTCTACTTGGAAGTCCATGCATTTTGCTCAGTCTGGGGCTTAGGTGTTTGTCATGTTCATCATCATATCCATAATGTTTGCCATATACTGTGCTGAAACTTACCTCTTCAGATATATATTGCAAAGTAAATGATGAAGCCATTCTAGGTTGACCAGATTTACTGTGCAACACTGACGTATAGACCTGCTAACTTATGCTGCCTTTCTATATCTGATATAGCAGGATGATATAGAGGTAATGTTGCTAAAAGTATTGGCTGCAGTCCAAAAATGCTGGTCAAGTTCCTCTAGTGATATGATTTGTCATGGCTATCAATCTCTTTTCCTTATTTGTCTCTGTGCTTGTAGATGCTGCCACTTTCTTTCATTTTGAAAAGTTATGATAATAGAATCTCTCTTTAGCCATGACATTAGAACAAATATAGGTTTTTGCAGTCAGAGGAGGCACCACCCAAATTTCATAAGTCAGATACAAACAATGATTAGACTTCTAATCCACTAGGTTGTATAATGAAATATTGTCTTCAATATTATGTAAAATTCGTTGACAACCTTCATATTGTTTCAAACTATTGTATTTCCTCATATTCTATATGCAAATTTGTTTTTCTTTCTGAACCATTTCTATATATGATATCAACTGCAATAATTTGTCTCTTTTTTGGAATCGATTATATAGCTTTTATCCAAAAATTTTGGGGTGAGCTGCTCAGACCATATTCGTCAGTTCAACCCTGTCGAGAGCCATTTTACTATACTTTTCAATTAATATACTGTTTTGACTACCTCAAGCTATGTTTCTTTTTGCCTATTCTTAATCTTGTTGCTATCCTAACTGGTGGAATGAATGGCATCTGTTGCATTTGTCCAAACTGTTCCAAATGACCCTCTTTCCTGTTGTTGTCAACTGAAGCTACCTCTTCATATGAATGTGATAACTTCTTATCTTCACTCTACCAGTTATCCATCTCAACATTCTCTTTTAAACTACTCGATATTTTTGGACAAGTTGTTTCTTACTTGCTTGATATTCCGAGCCATATAGTACAGCTGGTTGTAGACCAATCTTCAGAAAATTTTCCCTTCACCTTCATGGGCTACTTATGGTTGTATAGTATTCCTGAAGACTTCTCCACTTAAATAGTGTCATCAGTCAAAGTGGTCCTAACTCCAAGAGTTGAAAAAGATTGCTGATACTTTTGCTATTAATTGAATTATACCTATTATTCTATCATCTCATTTTATATTTTCTAGTTTCTACTGAAAATCCTAAAATTTTTAGGCAAGCTTTTATCAGTTTCTGAAGCTTAGCATTCTAGCGTTGACATTTGAGGACTGCTTATTTTATTTGGTTTGAGTACCTGGACTAATGACTGAATTAGGGTTACAGATATCGCTGATGCTATATGTCTATATGTGAATATATATTGATCACTGTCCTAAGGGTTTAGAATCAGTTCATGAGCATGAATTTAAAATCTCATTTTGTAAATAGCACTTGAATACCTTATAGTTTCACTTCTTTAGCACTTATATACCATCAGTTGTACTTTGTAACATTTATATACCCTTAGTTGGTCAGAATTGGCACTTTAATACCTTATATTTTGCAAACGTGAAAATTTTCATTCGAAAGTTTCCATATAATATTCATATGTTAATTTTGGAGCTTTCTAACCATTAATATTTATTAAATTATTATTAAACCTACACAAATTCTAATTTAAATATATCATAATTCTATTTCAAAAATAGAATTTTAAAAGATTTAATAATGAATTCAACAAACTCAATAGAGAAAAAAATATAAGATAAGCATATAAATATTATATGGGAAGTTTTGAATACAAACTATCACGTTTGCAAAATGTAGGGTATTAATATGCCAATTTTGACCAACTCAGGGTATATAAATGCTACGAAATACAATTGAGGGTATATAAGTGCTAAGAGTGTGAAACTATAAGGTATTTAAGTGTCATTTAGCCGCTTTATTATGTACTTTATACTCTGTCAATTTGGGTGACTGTGACCTTATGCATTTTCATTTTGGAGTCAAGCCATTTCTGATCAATATGGTTATTATTATTCTTAGATTTTGTGGTTTTATGGAAACATAGTAAGTCATATACAAGGTTCTTCCAGATGATTATTACTCAAAGTAGGAGTACAAAATCTACTTCAATTTTACTTAACATGTATAGAGGGAAATTCCATCAGACAACCTTATTCTACATAACCCATGATTTAATCATTAATACTGCGTTAATGCTTTTCTTATACTAATGATAAAATTGAGTTGGTTTTTTTCTATTATAAACTGTCTTCCGCTTTCAACAAAATGACTCTCGTTAACAAAAATTTCACCCATTTTTCCCTCTTACTCAATTAATTTTGTATATGCTAACAAATTCAGATATTCTACTTCATGGCCTTATTTTTGACCTCCGTAATTCCATATCATTGCCACTATCTGATAGTTTATCTGAATTTTATCTACCAGATGTTTGACTTGATATCAATTATTTCTTGCAGGAGTTGAACTTGGCTTACCAAAGTTTGGCTGGATTATATTCTGAGTTCTTTGGAATTCCCCACATGACTGCAATTGTCAAACTTGTGGGATCCAGATCATTACCCTGGATTATTCGTGCTTTACTAGACCATATTGCGACCAAGGCAAGTTCTTATAGTTTTGTAGAATTTTGATAGTTCTGGGGAGTTTTCTATTATTTGTAAAGTTCAGGGAGGGGGGTTTGTGAAATTTTCGCATTTTTTAACTGTATGGCCTTACATATATATTTGTGTATGAATGCTCATTTTTTTTTTCAGATTACATCAGTTGCTCCTAAAATTGCTGGATTGCAAGAAGTGCTGCCAAAATCAATTGGGCTTCTTCCATTTGATGGTGGTATAGCAGGTAAAAAGGGCCTTACAGTCCAAATTCTATGGCACAAGAGTTTTCTGTGCTTACCATTTTTTTTTGTGCTTTGGATTATACTTTATTCCACAGCATAAACTCTTGCACCTCTTGAAGACCTATTACTAGTTTAATATCCATCTATAACTATGTATGTCAGTGTCAAGTTATACAAGCATTTTTCAAAACTTAATGGAGAGACGATGTTATGCTTAGTTCTTCATGGAAATAGTAAAACTAGTTAATCTTATCTATGTATGCATTCCTGTAATTTAAGAAACTTCAGAATAATCACAAGCAATCTTTTATAGGCAATCATAACTTAGACAAAAGTCACCAAACAAACTCCTAGTCTTGAGATGGCTAATTGTTTCTTTCTAAAGCAATTGTCACCAGATATTATCTTCTTCTAGAATAAGGTAGTTATTTTCTAAAGTGTTTGTTAACAAATATATCATCTCTGTGCATTATGCATGTGTGTTTGAACTGGCTTAACTTAAAATCCTTAAAAGTTACTGATTTTTCTCTGGAATCCTATTATCCTTTGTTTCATGAAGATTAAACGTTTCTATTATATATTTTCTATCTGTAGGTTGTCAAAGAATTGTTCATGAGCAGCTTACCTGGGGCACAAAGTCGGAACTTAAGGCAGAAGTACTTCATGGTCTGAAGGAAGTAGGGAGTGCAATTTACTGGATGGGCCTCCTTGACCTTGTTCTCGTGAGTACTTTATATTTCCCATTGGTTGCTTTGTGTTATTGGGAATGTAACAAAGGAATACGGTGCAACTATATTACAAAAATCATCCTGGAAACAGACATTAGGAGCGAAACCATGTCATGCCCCTACAAATACATTACAAAAAACATGACAAATGCCTTGTGCACCATAAACAGGTCCTTTCTATTACTAGTGCAAAAAACTAGAAACATAGATGTCACTAAACTCATAAGAGATCATAATTTCATACCATCTAAAACATCCCTTTCTATTACGCAACAAGAAAATGGAGATTAGTTATCAAGATCATTATCAGTATAGTGTAAATCTAAGTATCAATAAGATGTTTTTTGCATCATTGCGAATAACTTACTGCCATATAGACCAGTTCACTAAAAAAGTTAAGCTGATGGTTTGCAAGCTATGTATATAGAACAACTTTATACATGTGCTCCTGCAGACAATACTTCAGGGCACATGGAAAAACATCTAGTGGGAAAGTGACTTACCTGTCAAGGCATAATTAATGGGGCTATAAATATACTTATTTTGAATTCTCAAAGTTGAATGTTCATCCTGGGACCTCTTAAACATGGTGCTCTGACATTATGTCAAATAAACACTTATCCCTGAAGCTCACGCTAATGAGCGGTCGTGCTAACAATGTGTATCCTGCAAACTTAGCACATGCACTTCAGTGTACACTAAATCATGTACTATCGTAAATACTCTTTATCTAATAAAAAAAATAATGTCTTGTCATCCTTTTTATTTTTTACATTTTTGCCATCACTATCATTTGATTCTGTTGCCTCTTGTTCAATATGATGATGTTTACAGTGACAAATACTTAATCTAATTCATGCTTGCAACAGAGAGAAGTTGACACAACACAGTTCATGCAGACGGTCCCATGGTTAGGAATGATTCCTGGATCAGATGGACAAGTAAAAGTTGCTGAGTGTGGCAATAGCCCCATTGTTGATTTGTTCAAATTTGCTACTACTGCAATTGTTCACAATCCTGTCTGTCCTAATCCATCATCATTTAAAACAATGTCAAAACAAGCAGAAGCTGCTGGTAAGAAATGGTTCACTTACAAAGATAGCCTATAGATTTGTGCTTAATTAGGTCATTTTAACTTGATGTATACTGATAATTTTCTTGACTATAGCAACAACTTGAAGTTTTTATGTTTTCTAGAAAAAGCAAAATTTCTCTAGAATAGAATAGCCACTGCAAGGTGCCCCATCATCTATGTCTCTGTATCGAAGTCTTTAGATATCCATATCTAATATGAACAATACATGCTCAAAAGCTTCTAGCTCAGTTTTAGTGCTAAGAGTTCTATACTTCTCTGAAACATTTAAATGGAGTTACAGAAAGAGGGTTAATCCTTATTGAACATGCAATAAAGCCACGAATATCGAGTATGATGAAGAGAAAATATTACATTGTTATAAGTTTGTATCTGCTCTCTAGTGTATGCTGCTCGTGCCTGTTGTAATGTTATAAGAAACATACGTACACACGCTGCCACACATACACAGACGCGCCCGCGCATGCATCCACCGACCACGCACCCGCGCTCGCACGCATCCATGCACCGATGGGGATGATGTATATATACATTGTGTGTGTGTGTGGTTGGGGGGGGG
>NC_033797.1:6035385-6063206 GCF_001876935.1 Asparagus officinalis
ATGTGTATAGTGTATAAACATACGTAATGTATATAGTGTCAGGTAGGGGTACAACTTCATGATAGAAGTACCTATGCAAAATGGTAACACATTCATACATACATACCAGTGTTAAAAAACCCAGTTATAACCCATTTTGCAACTTAACAGAGCCCTCTTGTTAAGTAACACACTCATTTAACCCTGAAACTGTTACCCAGGAAAAAACATGTTATATTGTGTTAAACGTGTGTTACATTATATGACCAGTTAACATGGTTTTTTTTGGGTTAAATTGCATCTCTGATTAGGACACGCTGATGCATCTCCACCGTCCAAATCATTTAAATCCTACGCTTTTTGGTCGCGATCACCCTATTCTCTTCATGTGAATGTGCTATCTCTTTGCCTCCTCCAACCCAAACCCTAGCTCTTTGCCTCCTCTGAAATTCCTCAGGCTATCGACGACTTTCAGTGAAGTAACTTTTTTATTTTTCAGTCATGTATCCGGCATCTCAGATTATTTCCTTTAAGTAAATAGTGTTTCTAAAATTATCTTCCAAATTTCAATCTTTGTTATTGCTAATTTATCATAAATCATATCAAACTTTTTTGCTCAATTACTTTACCCTTCAACATAATTTTTTAAGATCTATCATAGAATTAGAGTACCGAGATTAATTAGTAGGTTAATTGTATTGATTAGATAATTACCTTCAGTTATTACTCAGTTTTGATTAGGTTTAGTTTTTAGTTTTCAATTTTCAATTAATACTAAAGTTGTGAAATTAAGTTTGCATGCAATCTCTATATATGCAAAATTTCTTACTACCGTTACATAATCATGTTTAATTTGGTTGATGTCGTGAACTTAATTAGGAATTAGAATATTTTTGTGAAGTTAAGAACTCGAGAGTTAGAGGTGTTTAGACTTAGTTTTATTGCTTTAAACTGGACGACGTTAATGTAATTGATCATTTGATGATGTTTTTTTGAAATGGTTGTTAGTCATATATGACTAACTTTTGGTAAGAAATTGTGACACTGTATGTTGGAAAAATTGTAAAGAAGAGAATAAAGAAAATTTGACTTTGTATTTCTTTGATTCCGATTACAATTCGATTACAAAAGAGGAGAGAATGAATTTGATTCTCTCCTTTGTTTAAAACTGGGTTCTTCTTGGCAGCAATGGAGTGCTTCCTTCGATTGATTACGTCGAACTTGCTCTCCGTTGACGATCCGACCGTCTTTATCTCGTGGGAACGATGAACTTTCGTGGAAAGTTTTATGAATAACTCTGAATGAGTTTAAGAACTCTGAACGAGTTTGAACTCTGTGAATAGAGTTGTTGGAACCGAAAATTCGGTTAATAATCAAGCTGTTTTTCTGTTGTTGAAGGATTCTCTCAGATTTGATCTTCTGAGTTTGATTCAAAAATCATATCTCTAAGGATTTCGTTGCTACTGAATCTCCAAGCCGGAGTGGTTGGGATCCTGAGAATCCAACCTCCTGCTAAATCTCTTGTTTGCAAAGAGCCAGCGCCCGTCAAAACGGCAACTCAGTGTGGTTTTTGCGTTCTGATCATCCACAACCTTTATCTCCCGTGTTTGTTGAGGCCTTTTATAGGGGATAGGAGATTGTAACTGAACTCCTATAATCCGGCTACGCTATGTGGGCGAAAATCCTCAGAACGTGGATAACGTTTTGGAACCGTTCGACTGCATGGTTTTGAGTGAGTGCCCAACGGCCAATCCTGCGTTTAGAAAGCCCAACTTCGGCTTCTTAGGATTGAGACGGCGAAGTATGGGTGTTAGCTGAACAAGCCATTGAACGCAGGGTCGCTCACGTTTGGCTGTGGCATCGACGACGCGCAGAGGTCGCTGTTGGTTGAACACCATTGAACGCGAGGGATCGGCATGCACGTATTGGCTTGTGCATCGACGACGCGAAAGGTGGCGATGTTGGTTGAACACAATTGAAACGCGAGGTCGCGTCACGGTTTGGGCTATTTGTGGCATCAGACGACCAGCGATAGGTCGTGATTGGTTGAGAAACACCATTGAGGCCAGAGGTGTGACCGCGTCGCGTTTAAGACTTGTTGCACTGTTGAACGGCGGGGGTCGGTGGTTGGTTGAAGCACCATGAACGCGAGGTCACTCAGCTGTTGGATTGTGGATTGGAACAGCAGCGGGGGGATACTCGCTTCATTTCAAATGTGTAGATGACGCGCGGGATGACATGCGCGCGTCTGGCAGAATGAGCTATTTTGAGCTTGTAGGCCTTCTATCGTGGTGCATTGCAAGGACCCGTTGTTCAGATAAGCCGCTGCTTGTAAGCGTGTTGGGAGGAGTGGGGTGTGAAAAGTCGTGAGCAGATTGATAACTTCAACTATCAGAATTGTGAAGTCATCGATGAATAAGAGTTTTCATACTTACGTCAAGGAAGTTTGTGTGTAAATGTAAGGCTCTTCTCGATCTAGTTGTGAGAAAGACCGTCTATCGCACTTTGCGGATTGATCGACCGCACACGCTCACTCTCTCTGATTGTAGCTTCGTTTGTAGGAGCTAGACGGGAATGCAACATTGCCATAGTGGTCTAAAGAGGCGGAAATTACTTGCCGCTGCAGGCTCTCTAACGGCAGCAATTCACCAAAGCTAAGTCCAAAGCCTTCTTATTTCTGAAAATCATCTCGGATATATGCTGGCCATTACATACGCATCTTCATGTTGTTGTCAGCAGCCGGATCACAAGGAATGGGCGGGGTCATCAATCTATCTGCAGAAAGTGTGAAGGTCGTGTTTCGCGTGGCAATTGTGGAAGTATGCGGATGGGCAGTTGATTTGGGGAAGCTACGTCTGAGGTTTGTGGCCTCCGTTTGGTCGGAGCTTGTGCTTGGAATAGACTGGGATTATTGTGATTTTTCAAGAGCTAGCGAGACACACCCGCAGTCAAGAGTTATTCGAAGATACTCTGCTTGGAATTGATGGGAAGACAGAATATTTCGGATGGACCAGTTTTGGAATTCAATGTTTTGTGGTTGTTGTTCGCTCCGTTTGATCGAGCCAGATGATTTCAACGTTGATTGTAATCTAGCTGTACCCCTCCAACAGACTCCCCAGTGGAGTCGTTTGTTTCTTCCTGGCTTTGGTCGCCTTGGTAGCCAAGAAATTGCTGTTCATGGTGGTCTCAACACAGAGATGACTTCTGCATTTGAGGATTGGAGCGCGTGGGTGAGCCCAGCGTTGGGAAAATTTGAACGCGCAGGTGAGCATCGCGTTTGGAAGCTGAACCAACTCGAACGCGAGGGTCGAGTTTGGGCGGGCTGATGGCCTCGAATCCCGTCCGTTACGATTTGACAGCTCATAGCTGTCTATAAATAGACCGCTAGGGATCAAATCAAGAGTCATTCGACTCTTCTTGAAATTTTAACGAAAAATTTTCGTTCTCATCTCCGGTGAAAACTGTTCTTCTTCTCCGACGAGAT
Source organism: Asparagus officinalis (assembly GCF_001876935.1). Lineage (NCBI taxonomy): Eukaryota > Viridiplantae > Streptophyta > Magnoliopsida > Asparagales > Asparagaceae > Asparagus > Asparagus officinalis. The sequence goes on from NC_033797.1 coordinate 6,038,849, forward strand.
TCAATGGCACCAAAGAAGTTGGTCTCTCGTCCTACCAAATCTGATGCCGCTACGGCTCAAGGATCGGCCCCGTCAGCGCCGGCCGGCGGCGCTACTGCTCAGGCGGATGTGACGCCCCAACTCCCCTTGATCGGTGGTGAGTACGACCTTCGTGGTCATTAAACTTGTTTCGGCAAGTTCTGATCTTGAAATTAACGAGGAAACTCATTCTCATAACGCGGGGCTGGACTCCGTCGTTTAACCTTCTTGACGAGGGGTTTAACTTCCGCGTCTCAGATTTTTTGACGCGAGGGTCGACCCACGCGTCTGAACTTTCTGACGCGAGGCTCGACCTTCGCGTCTGAACTTTCTGACGCGAGGCTCGACCTTCGCGTCTGAGATTTCTGACGCGAGGCTCGACCTTCGCGTCTGAGATTGTCTGACGCGGGGTTCGACCTTCGCGTCTGGGCTTGTTTGACGCGGGGTTTGACCTTCGCGTCTGAAATTTGATTTTGAGTTGTCTAACTCTTTTCTTCCTTTTGCAGTGCGACATACCAGCGAGCCTCTTCTTTTTCGCCACCACTTTGGACATGAAGGTGGTGCAGACATGAACATAACTTTCAGCTCGCGTTTAGAACTCCCGGTTTTCCGAATGAGGGAGAAGAGTCGCGTAGAAATAATTACCCAAGCTTCTTCCGACACTCTTAGGACATTGGTTACGGACGCTCGACTTGAAAGCCCAAGCCGTAAGCCCATAACCAAACCTGGATATCTCTTCGGGGACTTTGTTGACTTCAACGCAAGCACTGCTTATGATGGGGGCTATAAGTGGCTGCGGAGAGTTGAGGAACGCAACCTTTTCTTGCCCAACATGGAGAGGATGTTCCCCCTATCTTATTTCCAATGCGCTTCCGTCCCGAGGCGTATGGATTGGCCCCTGGTTAAGGATCAAGATGGGGTTGCTCTAGGAGCTCTGACTTTCTATGGGGTTCGCCCCGTTGGTTATAATCGGCAGGTGACAGCTTTACGGCCGAGTTTATTTGCTAAGGAGTATCCCCTTGGCGAAGCACCCAGTCCAGTGCGGGCTACTAAGTTTGGGATTATTCAGAGCCACTTTCACTTCTTCTCTATATTAGAGAAGTATAGTCCTGAGACTTGCACTTTCTTCACCCCTGTGGGGAGCTAGGCTTCGCTCTTCACGAGATGCACGAAGTCTCAGGTCTTATTCTCGGGGATTTACCATACGAAGAATTTGTTCCGGGATCTGCGGAACTCCAACTTTTGAAGAAAACCAGCCCAGAAATTTACGCCTCTCTGGGAAGTGATGTGCCACTTTCATATCTGCATGCAGCTGACGGGGGCCCGTGGAGGTGGTATTAAGCAAGTGTCTTGGGCGGAATATTTATTCCAGAACTTGACCATTAAAGGCGGCTCTGTGACCCGATTGCCTGTCAGTACTTTGGAAGAAGTTCAGGCTCGTATTGACGACGCTACCTCCCATTACACCAATGAGGCCAAGGAAGATGTCTTCCCGGCTCATACAGAGTTTGAAAGCTTCCATTATCAAGCTTTGATTCCAATTTCCGACGCGGCGTTGCTGGCTGGATTCTTGATGCTATGGCTCAAGCGTTGCGTCGTTCCTACCAGGTCGATCGATGCCCTTGCTATTGAGGTGGTCTACCCAGCTGTTCTCTTAGCACATGGGAGACCTGTGAGCCTCCTCAGCGCCATGGTGGGTTGCTTACAGTATGGACTGCGGGAGTTGGCCTCTGACTTTGTTGGTGTTACAGAGGTGGAGTCTGAGGGTCACAAGACTTTCAAAACTCCCACCACTGTCCTCCTATAATGAGTGCAGCTTCTCCCCCGGGAGACTCATTCATCCCATTTGTGCAGCGACTGGAGTCTGCGAAATGGGAAGGGGGGTACATGGTTAGAATTCGCCAAATCTTAGCACGAGACACCAACTTCCATATCTACCGCTGTTTTCCTGATTTCGAGGGCGGCGTCTATGGGGCAGAATATCAGGATACGGCAGGTCCTAATGGATTCACTCAGCTGAGCGGGGGTGTTTTCCACTGGCTTCTATCCATCAGGCCAGGCTATCTGATCTAGCAGCGGGGAAAAGAAAACTCTCTGCAGATGAGGCCGACAAATATGATAAGCAAATTCGTCGGAAACTTCTGGTTGATTCTCCCCCCAAAGGTCAACAGAAGTCCAAGTTGATGGCTGAGGCCATCAAAGCTGCTAAAGATGACGAACCACAGGAATCGTCCGTGGCTGGCCTGCCACACAGAGCGGGACTTCGTTCTCACGGCCCAGCTTTGTCGGGCGGAGTTTCTTCTTATCATCCTCCTGAGGACGAAGAAGATGAATTAATGGCTGCAGATGCAGAGTCTGCTCCGATGATGGATCTTCCTAGGTCTCCTGTATTGGAACCAGGGGGTCTTGAAGATAATCCACCTCCTTCTCCTTGAAGATGAATTAATGGCTGCAGATGCAGAGTCTGCTCCGGTGATGGATCTTCCTAGGTCTCCTGTATTGGAACCAGGGGGTCTTGAAGATAATCCACCTCCTTCTCCTTCAGCATTAATGTCACAAGCTGATGATTTAATGCCTAGTCCTACAACGGGACTTATGAAAAGACCAGCCGCTGGTGCAAGTCTTCCGGAGTCTTCAGCTGTTCCGGGTGATGAGGAGCGAGTTGACTATGACGACTCCCCAGCTGGTGATGCAGTTGACAGAGATAGAGGTGATGAGGATGCTGATGTTGGCAACATGTCAGGTGACGGTGAAGATGACGATGAGCATGATTCCATTGATGACGTCACCACTTTTGATGATGATGCTCCCAAGGTCCCATCTGATAAAGCATCAGGTTATACTCCTTTTTATCTTACCGGTAAGCTTGGTTTGTTTCGACTTCTTCCACATGCTTTTTCTGCGTTCCGACCGTTTTTTCGTGCAGGTTCACCTACTCCCGGGACTACTTCAGCTGCTCCTTTAGAGCAAGAACCTGCGCAAGTGTCGGCTCCTTTAGAAGAGCAACATTTACCTGGTTCTCCTACGGCGACTGTTCCGCCTGTAGCGTTGCCTGAAGCTACTGCCGCTACTCCTCCTCCGGAACAACAGCTCATGCAGGTATCAGCCCCTATGCAAGAGCAATCCCTGCCTGACCCTTCTGTAGTGGCTACTTCACCAAAAGCGGTGATGAAGATCTCGCTCACCCCAATGGAGGCTGGGCCAAGCTCTTCCCAAGCGAAAGCATTGATGGCTTTGACCTCAAGCCCTTCGCAATTGAACATTTCAATCGCCTCTGCAGCTTCAGCACCTGGATCGCCTGCTAGTCATCATCTTAACGCCTCCATCTCAGCTGCTGAAGGGGTATCTTCAGGTGCAATTGTCAGTCTCGCTAATGCACCTAAATTCCTCCAAATCTCCTTGGTGTACCTAAACAGTCTTGCGAAGACGGTAGTCGAGTCCTTGATGAATGGTCAAGGAACTTTGAACTCCTTTCGACCTCTGCTGGAAGCAGGCTTAAACGGGGTCAGGAGTGTGGGCGAAACTCGATGGTTCGAACGCTGCTCAGAGATTATCCTTCGTTTGGAGGCGAAATTACAACGCTTCGAGACCATGGGCCATAGTGACCTTCAGCCGCAAATTATGTCCACTTTGGCTAGTCTTCAGGTCGCTGAAGTGATACACCGAGAGGCGCTAGAACGGGACTTAGCTGAAAAAGAGCGTCAGATTACAGAGCTTCATGAGCGTAACACTCGGAAGCGAGAAGAACTAGAACGCTCAACTGCTTCTATGAATTCGCTTCGGGACAGACTGGTTGAAGCTGAAGCCGAAGTCCTGCGATTGAAAGCTGAACTTTCCCGCGAAGAAGGCATTGTCAACATCCTTAGTACCCAGAATGCAGCTAGTACTTTGGAGTATCATGCACAAGCTCAGGCTCTGGAAGACGTCAGAAAGGAAATGGCAGCCATCATCATACCCAGCGAGGATGAACTTCGAGCAAAGGCTGAAGCTATGGTGCGAGCTAACCACGAGGCGGAGTTAGCTGAACTCAAGGCTCAACTCATCTCTTTTGATTTAATGCATGAGTGAGTTTGGTTTCTGTAATGTTCTTTTGACAAGAACAAAGTTTGTTTTGTATCACTTTCTTTTGGTTCTTGAATAAAAAGTGATATTGACTTCTCATTGTTTCTTGCATTTATCATTTTTTTTTTGATTTTAAATACAAGTCACGAGAAATGCCTGAGATGTATTCCTGACTTAGAATATACCTCCACAATGGTTCTGTTGCAGAGAACTCTCTTTATTATCATTTAAGACAACTCTAGAAAGTTTCAAACTGCTGAGGACGAATACTCCCATAATAGGGTTGACTAATAGAATTCTTCCTGTGTTATGTTTTGCTTTAAACACTGAAAGAAGTCTATAAATGCTAGAGGTGTAGTTTTAACTTAGCAAGAGAGATATTGCGATCGGAGCAATTTTGAAGACTTATCGTTCTATTGACGAGAAGCGATAAGTTGATTTTTGTCAGAGGTGTGATTTTAACGTGACAGAAGAAATATTGCGATCAGGGCAATTTTGAGGACTTATCGTTCTATTGACGAGAATCGATAAGTTGATTTTGTCAGAGGTGTGATTTTAACGTGACAGAAGAAATATTGCGATCAGGGCAATTTTGAGGACTTATCGTTCTATTGACGAGAATCGATAAGTTGATTTTGTCAGAGGTGTAATTTTAACGTGACATTTGTGGGGAAAGAATATTATAGCGTCTCACAGGGGAGAACTGCTATATGTTTTATCATCGGAGTGATGAGTTATAAGACTTGTGATTTGATCAAGATTTTGGGGGAGTTTATTACCCCACTGAAAACGAGTTATTTATTGCTCTGCTGAGGAGAGCCAATAAATCGACAATGAGTTGGAGACTTATCATTCTATTTTTTGAGAATTGATAAGTGGATTTTGGGGTGTAGTATTAACCCAATGAGAATTTGAATTCTGCTGAAGAGATACAGAGGTTTTGATTACCACTCTGTTAAGTAGGCTTACCAGTGCATATTCTTCATTTAAAAGAATTGCAACGCTGAGGTGACCCTCGCGTTTAATATTTGAAACGCGAGGCTCAGGCCTTGTGACGTTGGCTTGGGCTTTGCATTTGGGAAACTTGAACGCGGATGTGAGCTTCGCGTTTTGAAAGATGGTTGGGATTCATTCCTAGAATCCTGTGCCATCTTAACAGCTTGGTGGCTGTTATAAATAGACCTGAGTGGTCATATCAAAAGTCACTTGACTTTCAAGACTTTCGACTATTTTCAAGAACGAGAATTCTCGTTTGATTCCGGTGAGATCTCCGACGGTCTTCGTCTCCCTCATTCAAAGGAATTTCCTCCGATCGACTGCATCAATGGCGCCTCGGAGAAGAGGTTCGAACTCCAAGAAAGTCGCCGGAGCGACTTCCGAAGTGCCGTCGGCTGAGGACGCTGGCGGCGCTCTTGTTCATGCGGGGACATCGTCGTCGTCACCGCTGCTGCGGGGGCTTCCCTGTCGTGGTGAGTGCCACCCGAAATAACTTGCCTTGGCAAGTTCTCTGAAAACCCTAGATGGGTTCTTGATAACGAGGAAGATGACTCGTTTCAACTCAATGAAAACGCGGGGTTGGGATCCCATGTGGGTCTCGACCCTCGCGTTCAAGTTTTTCAACGCGAGGTTGACCTTCGCGTTTGAGGCTTCTGACGCGAGGTTCGACCTTCGCGTTGGAGATTTCTGACACGAGGTTCGACCTTCGCGTTGGAGATTTCTGACACGAGGTTCGACCTTCGCGTTGGAGATTTCTGACACGAGGTTCGACCTTCGCGTTGGAGATTTCTGACACGAGGTTCGACCTTCGCGTTGGAGATTTCTGACGCGAGGTTCGACCTTCGCGTTGGAGATTTCTGACGCGAGGTTCGACCTTCGCGTTGGAGATTTCGACATGAGCCTTTAACCCTTTATGTTTCAGGCTATGCCTTTATGTTGATAGCTCGCCGCTAACTTCTGCTTTTGATTGTGCAGTACTTCTCCCAAACGTGCCACTTTCACAAGAGCATCATTTTGGGTACATCGGGGGACCTGACGCGAATGAAATATTCAGTCTTCAGAACCAAATTCCATTGTGTACTTTTCCTGATTCGGAAAGAGCGGAAATGATTAAATTCCCTCAATGCTCTACTCTCAGGATTTTGATAACTGACTTGGACTTGGAGACCCCTGTTGGCCGTGCCCAGTTTCCTAAACCAGCGTTCATATTTGGAGATCGCATACCAGCTAATGATCATCTCACATGTATGGAAGACTCAAAGCTGCTGCGGAGAGTTGATAATCGCTTTTTATTTCTCCCTAGCATGAAGAGGATGTACCCTCTCTCCTACTTTCTGAATGTGAGCTGCCGTCGGGGCTTGACCTTCGACATAGTAAAAGAGAAGGAGAATGTGTCGCTTGGATTTGGTCGGCGAGCTCGTACACAAATCGGAGGGCAACTAAAGGGGTTAAGACCTGGTTTGTTTGAGAAGAAGGAACTGGTTCAAGAGACGCCACGTCCAGCGAACATCTTTATTCGCTAATTCCTTGCAACTCAGGGTGAATTCTCTACCCAGACGTTCAGATCTCCTGGATGGATCTGTTCCGGAGAAGGAGGTTGGTGGACCCGTATGGTTGACTTTGTTCTTGAAGAGCTTAAGGACTCGCTCACTCAATCGGGTCTCACAATTCCGGTGTTAGCTACACGACAGGGAGTCGTGCAGAGTCTTCATAATTTCTTCGCTATGTTGGAGAAATATAACCCTGACAGCTGCACATTCTTTACGCCTGCTGGAGAGTTAGGTTTTGCTCTTCATGAGATGCAGGCAGTGTCGGGGCTGTCGCTTGGAAAAATGCCCTACGAGGAGTTCATTCCCACCACCGAGGAACTTTCTCTACTGAAGGTGGCGCACCCGGAAATTTGTGCTACTTTCTGGGAGCTGATGTGCCACTTCCACATATGTGCCCAAGTCTTTGGGATGCGTGGAGGGGGCATTATGCATACCACGTGGGCAGACTACCTCTTTCAGAATTTAAACCAAAAAGATGTAGCCGTATACCGCGTTGCAGTTCTCTCTCTTAAGGATGCCAAAGCTCGAATTACGGCTTCCAGTGCTACCTATAAGACAGAGCATACCGAGGATGATTTTGAAGCTAGTGTCGAATTCGAAAGTTTCCACTACCAAGCCACAGTTCCTATCTCCGACACGGCTCTACTTGCAGGCTTCTTTATGATTTGGTTGAAGCGGTGCGTAGTACCGTCAAGACCGATAGAGGCAATATTAGCTGAGGTAGTGTATCCAGCTATTTTGCTAGCGCATGGGAGACCTGTGAGCCTCCTTACTGCTATGGTTGGCTGTATTCAGAACGGCCTGAGCATGGGAGACCTGTGAGCCTCCTTACTGCTATGGTTGGCTGTATTCAGAACGGCCTGAGGGTGTTGACTCCAGAACTCCTCAGTGCTTCGAGAGTCAAAGCCGCTAAGAAGAAAGCTGGAAAAGCTCCTCAACCGCGTGTACCAGTGCCATACACATATTTAATGGCCTGGTTCGTGTTGCATTGCCCTTCATTAATGACGGGAGTGCATGAAGGGGATGATGCTTATACTCCCTTCGTACAAAGATTGGAGTCGGCCACGTGGACTAGTTCTTATATAGTCAGGGCTCGACAGCTTCTATCCCGAGAAGATAATTACCGGGTTTTCTGCTGTGCTCCTAACTTTGACGGGGCTGATGTTAAGGATGCTCGTTTCATGGATTTGCTTTTTGAAGGCTCGTCTTCTTTGGAAGAGTCTACCGGTTGCGGGAGAAGTGCATAATTGAGCCTTACATGCCTTCTCGGTTCGCCAGACAGTTTGGATACGACCAACTCTATGTTGGCAATCCTAACCCGGCGTTAGCTCAGATTGGGAATTTATACGAAGGAGCTCACGCATGGTACTTTTTCTCCGTCGGGGGAACCCATGCGCAATTCACTTTACCCAATTCACCACCCGGGTGCTCTACTGTTATGGATTTTCGCCAGTGGTTTGCTGAAGCTTCTCAGATTCTGGAATATGACGTTTATACTTCATGTATAAACGAGATTCGGGAATTGTACCGTTCACGGAGTGGTTCTGTGAGTACTCGTCTGCCAGGGATGGAAGAATACCTATCTTCTGAACAGGAAGCGATCGGAGCCGCTGAAGCTCCTGAGGACTTGTCTACCGTAGAACCTTTTGGAGAAGAGGTTCCTACGGGAATTGGAGAAGGAGAGCCAATTGATGATTCTCCCGAAGAAAAGACAACTGAGGCGATTCCTGCAAAAGAGCCTGTTCTTACGCCTCATCCTTTAAGATCGGGTAAGAAGGCTCTTTCTGCTGCTGAGCAAGGTGAGTATGACAGGAGAATCCGTAAGCGGATACCTGTCATGGCCAAGAATTCCAAGAGGGCCAAATTAATGGGGGATGCGATGAAGTCTGCGTTTGTTGAGCGTTCTACTGACGGAGAGGACGAAATGCCCCAATCGATCCCCTCAGTTCCTGAATCCGATAGGGCTGGAGAGGGTCCTTCTTCTGAAGTTGCTCCAACACCTGTTCAGGATGATTATACGGATCCAATCTACCCAACTTTTCCTCCTCCACTCTCAGGAGCTCTGAAGAAATCAATTGATGAACTGGAACGTTGGATGCAAACAATTATTGGTATGGTCAGTGTTGAAGGAGCTTCGCTTGAAGACTGCGAGTCCATCTTGAACCAATGTTTGGATGATATCAAGGCCAAAGGGGATGCATCCTGGACTGAGCACTGCCAGGGTGGGATCACTCTTTTGATGACAGAATTGACAGCTTTCAGGGAGTTACAGCGCGCCAATTTAGATTCTGAAGTGGATCCGGCTCTTTCCTTGGCGATAATCTCGAGAGCGCATCACCCGGGGAATCTTCGCAAGGAACTATCTGATAAAAAGGCTCGTATATCAACTTTAAGGAAGCGACACTCTAAAGCATATGCTAAAATCAAACGTGTTGCTTCTGATATCCGTGATATTGAAGAGACTATCGCTCGATTAGAGGCCGAGTTGGACCAGAAGAAAGCTCAATTGGCCCACTATGAGGATGTCAGAAAAGAGCTTGAGCATAAAAGTGGCCAAATTTATACGAAATTTTGCCGTACACTCCACGCAGCTGAGCAGACTCGTAAAGACATTGTTGCTAGTCTTCCTCTTGAAGCAGAACTCAGGAAGGAGATCGAGGGACGAGTCCGAGCGGCTCACCGAGAGAAACTCTCTGCCTTCAAGTCTAGGCTAAAAACCCTCAAATTAATGAAGCCTGATGTTTAGCTCTTGACCTGTCTTTGGTTAAGGAATTTTGTATCTTTTTCATTTTGTGTTTGGATTAACATCATTGAATGAAAACGATATCTCTTTTGCTCTTTATCGTCTCTTTTTGTTGAAATCTGGTTCAAGACAATAGAAAATAATGCAAATGTTATCGAAATCCCCTTTATTATTTATTTAGAATAATTCCATCAAATTACAATCGTCAGAGGTGTAGTGTTAACATGACGAAATACAAGATAGAATTACACTATGAATAGGCAACCCCCGGCCTGATTTGGTTGGGGTTTAGGAAGCTACATGATTTACGGGAAGTATCTCTTAAGAAATTTCCCATTAATTGGCATCATGAGCCTGTCTCCTTCTTGATTGATGAGGCGGTATGCTCCGTTCGAATAGACTGATTCTATTACGAAGGGCCCTTCCCATTTAGGATTGAACTTCCCTTTGGTTTTGTGTGTCATCACCATGGGTCGTCTGTTGGCCAACACTAGATCGCCTTTCTTGAAGATCCGTTCCTTAACCTTTTTGTTGTAGGCTTTGGAAATACGGGCTTGATACAACTCGATCTGTTGTTGAGCTTGAAGTCGCTTGTCGTCTAAGGCTTCAAGTTCTTGCAGACGTCGTTGATGCTTTTCTTCTTCTGTTAGTCCAGTTGTGATAGCGACTCTCAGAGAAGGAATCTGGATTTCCAATGGCAGTACAGCCTCGCAGTCGTATACTAAAGAGAATGGCGTAGCTCTTGTAGAGGTCCTTACTGTAGTGCGGTAAGCGCAAAGACATTCACCTAGTCTTTCATCCCAATCGCGCCGGCTTTTAGAAACAAACTTTTTGAGAAGCTTCACTATGGTTTTATTGAAGGCTTCTGCAAGACCATTTGCTGGCGGATAATAAGCCGTAGATGCAACACTTTGGATTCTGAATTTATTACAAAATCTCTGGAATCCAAAACTGACGAATTGTGTCCCGTTGTCGTGAACTATTCGTCTTGGGACTCCAAAGCGATAGATGACGTGATGTTTGATAAACTTGATCACGTTTGAAGTCTTGACTTCTTTCAACGGGATTGCTTCCGTCCACTTGGAGAAATAATCGGTCACGGCTAGAATGAACCGGTGTCCCTTGGATGTCGGAGGGGAAATCGGTCCGACGATATCCATACCCACATTTCGAATGGCCAAGTCGCCGATGTGGGGTGTAAGTTTCTAGGTGCTTTGTGGATGAAATCCCCATGAATTTGGCATGCGTGACAACGTTTAGCATAGTCAACCGCGTCTGAAAACATCTTCGGCCAATAATAGCCGATGCGTCGGAGGCGATCTCCTAATTTAGCTCCAGGCTGATGAGCTCCGCACATTCCCCCGTGAGCTTCCTTGAGGGCCTCTTTTGCTTCTTTCCGGGAGAGACATCGAAGCAAAACTCCATCATGCGATTTACGATACAGGACTTGAGAGACTGCGTCGTAATAGAATCGGAGGGCCTTTCGTTTGATAGAGGCCGCTTCCTTAGGATCCTCTGGTAGAATTCCATATACGGCATAGTCGATGTACGGGAATCACCAATCCCTGGATTCAAACTCCATAGAAGTTGTACAGACTTCTCCTGACGGTGTCTCGTCTAAGTTTTCTTCCGTAGGAATTTTAGAAAAGTATAATTTCCGTCCCGCGACTGGAATAGTTGTTTCAAGCCGATGCGTCGGAGGCGATCTCCTAATTTAGCTCCAGGCTGATGAGCTCCGCACATTCCCCCGTGAGCTTCCTTGAGGGCCTCTTTTGCTTCTTTCCGGGAGAGACATCGAAGCAAAACTCCATCATGCGATTTACGATACAGGACTTGAGAGACTGCGTCGTAATAGAATCGGAGGGCCTTTCGTTTGATAGAGGCCGCTTCCTTAGGATCCTCTGGTAGAATTCCATATACGGCATAGTCGATGTACGGGAATCGCCAATCCCTGGATTCAAACTCCATAGAAGTTGTACAGACTTCTTCTGACGGTGTCTCGTCTAGGTTTTCTTCTGTAGGAATTTTAGAAAAGTATAATTTCCGTCCCGCGACTGGAATCGTTGTTTCAGTCTTCGGTGGCAACGCTAATGAGGTTGCCAAGGAGGCTAGAGCATCTGCGTAAGCATTCTGAGCTCGTGGCACGTATTCGATAAAGAAGCCTTCGAACTTTTGAGCCTGCTCTAGCACTGCGAAGTAATACGGGATCAAATCCTCATGACGTGCTTCATATTCTCCTCGGACTTGATTAACGATGAGCTGAGAGTCACCGTAAGCTTCAAGATGCTGAATACCAAGTTCTTCAGCAAATTGCATGCCTAATAGCAGAGCGTTATACTCGGCTACGTTGTTGGTGCAGGGTTCGATTAAGGAAAATCCCCTTGGGATTACATGGCCGTTTGGAGAGATTAGCACTACTCCTACTCCCGCGGTGATCGCTCCATGAGGATTTGCTCTGGATGCACCGTCGAAGAATAATTTCCACACTTGCGTAGCTTCTTGAGTAACACAAGTTTCAGCGACTTCGTCAGGTAACTCCTCATACAGCTTAGATGTTCCCGATACTGGATGATCGGCTAAGAAGTCTGCCAGTGCTTGACCCTTGACCGCCTTTTGGGGCATGAACTGCATGTCGTACTGTGACAAGAGAATGGCCCATTTTGCAAGCCGGCAATTCAGAGATGATGGTTTCGTCATCAGCACTCTCAAAGGATTTACTTTGGAGATGACGTGAATTGTCTGTCCAACTAGGTAATGTCGCATCTTTTGAATTGCGAATACCAAAGCGAGACATTCTTTTTCGACCGGATTGTACCGATGTTCGGCTCCCATCATAGTCCTGCTCAGGTAGTAAATAGCTTGTTCTTGACCTTGATCATTGTTCTGGGCCAGCAAAACTCCAAGAGAATGGTCCATGGCTCTCACATATAACAGGAATGGTTTTCCTGATATCGGGGCCACGAGGACTGGCGGTTGAGTGAGATATCTTTTAATCTCCTCGAATGCTTTTTGGCATTCTCCATCGCAAACAAAGGATACTCCTTTCTTCATGAGCTTGATTTGATATGAATCTTCGAATGTAGGCCAGTCTGCCTTGCAAACCTCTGAGCTCTTTGAGATTCTTCGGAGGTGGCATGTCTTGGATGGCACGCACTTTTTCCGGGTCAAGAGAGATTCCTTTGGATGTAACAATAAATCCTAGGAATTTTCCACTTGAAACTCCGAGAAATGATTTTGTTGGATTCATCTTCAGCTGATGTGCTCGCATGATTTCGAACATTGTCTTCAGATCTGCAAGATGATCGTCTTTACATTGACTCTTTACCGCTATGTCATCAACGTAGCACTCAATCTTCTTTCGTAGGTGTTCGTGAAAGATTGTGTTCATTGCACGTTGATAAGTTGCACCTGCATTTTTCAAGCCGAAGGGCATCACTGTGTAGCAATACACCCCCAGTGGTTTTCTAAAAGCAGTGTGTTTTTCGTCGTCCGGGTGCATCTTGATCTGATTATACCCGGAGAATCCGTCCATGAAAGACATCCTTTCATACCCGCAGGTGTTGTCAATCATAACATCCGTGATGGGGAGTGGGAATTCGTCTTTCGGACAGGCGGCATTAAGATCGTGGAAATCGATGCATATCCGGACTTTACCATTCTTCTTAGGAACTGGAACAATGTTGGCTACCCAATCTGGGTGTTGTTCTTCCCTCACAAAACCTGAGTCTATAAGCTTTTTAACTTCTGACTCAATTGATTCCATGATCTCTGGACGAAACCTGCGTTGTTGTTGTTTAACGGGTTTTACATCCGGATCGATGTTGAGACGGTGCATGGCCACCTTCGGGTCAAGACCAGGCATATCTTCATAATTCCAAGCGAAGACATCTATATATTCTCGGATGAGAGATATAAGGTCTTCCTTCTCGGATGATGATAGGTCTTCAGCTATAAAGATAGGCTTGGGATCAGATTCATCTCCCATGTTGACCTGAATAACTTTATCTTCGGTGGGTGGTTCGCGTTGTTCGAAACGCATGTCCCACAAAATGTTCAGACGTTTGATCCAAGGATCGTTGGATGACTCAATTAACTCTTCATCACCCCCTGCATCTTCATCGGGGTGGCTAGTTGAAACCATATTCACTGTCAAACTCTTAAAGAAGGGTCCGACGCTGACGTCAGATTCCCAAGAAGAAGTTCCGGATGAGTGATCCTGACGCAGATAATTACTGATTTCATATTCTGAGGCAGAGGGAGTTGTGACATAACCTAAACCTCTTCCGGTTTTATTGTAATAATCCTGAGGTTTTCCTTCAGGGGCTAGAGACATTCGGACTGGGGTTCGCCTGCCCTTCCCGAAGTTCAGACCCTGTTTCTCATTAAAGTTATACCCCATTTGTTTCATTAAGTATATAGAATTGGGTTCGTGGTAATGGAATTGGGGAACTCCGTCGTCTTCCTCTGAACTTCCTCGTTTGAGTTGTTCGGGTTTGACTTTACCAAAACAGATCGGCTTCTGCCCTCTCCTTTTGGATGGGACTTTGAAGAAAGCCTTCTGTGCGTCCTCCACTTCTTCATCCGAAGCGAAAGATGACTGGATTGGTAAGGTGAGTGACGCCTCGGTGCACAGTACGTGCCATGGGTTGGTACCTGCACTAGAATCATTCTCTATTTGTTTATTGTTAAGAGAGACATCAGACAAGTACGCTAAAATGAAATCTTCATTAATGCACCACTCGCCCCCACTCGGTACATCATTATTACTCTCACCCTGACCCATTACATCAAAGTTTAACTCCCAAGGACAATCTTCATCGGGGTCTGGCTCGATGTCAGCTTCATTACCGCTGTCCACATCTTCTTTCTCTTGGGATTCCAAATAGAAGACGGAGTCGGTGTGGAAGTTTTCTACTCCTCGGAAGGGGTATTTCTCTGCGATCAAGGTTCTGACTTCGCCCTTGTCATTGGCGTACTTCATAACCTGATGCAAAGTAGATGGGACAATGCGGTTTGCATGTATCCATGGTCGTCCTAGCAAAAGGTTGTAGGACGTGTCCGCATCTATGATGTAGCATGCTACCTCAGACTTGAGATCTCCGATCTGGCATCTGAGTTTAATCTTTCCCAGGGGTCGGGTACTGTTTGCATTGAACCCGAAGATTGTAGTCTGGGTGGTGTGCAGCCGGTGCATGGGAATCCCTAGGACCTGCATGACCCTGTAGGGCATGATGCTGAGTGCTGAGCCCGGGTCAACTTGAACACGACTGATTTCGGAGGATCCGATATATCCTGTGTAGTACAGTGGTCGGTCATGTTCATGTTTGACCTGCATGTCTTCTTGCGTGAACGATATGCAGGGTAGACTTCTCGCCGCTTGCAGACATTGCAGACAAGTTTGATCATCAGAGGCTTCGGGAGCCGGGGTGACTTGGGTGATGAAGCTCTCTGTATTCTTCAGGGCTTCAATCAGAGCTTCCTTGGTAGTTTTGGATAACCTTAGGAGCTCATATAAAGTAATCCTGGCCGGTATGTTGGCCAGCTGCGCCATGACGTTGAATTGGAAGGGAGCGCTCGACTCTCCAGTTTCCTGGTGGAGATTTCTGTGGAATCGGAGCTCCTTCTGTTTTCCTTTGTCTACTGGCTTTTTCGGAACAGAACCCCCAGCGTCTTGGGGCTGTTCCACGACCTCTGGAGCGTTCTGGCCATAATCTCTCAGGTAAGCTTTTCCTGACCGAGTGCCAGGATTGCCTTCTGGGTATGCCGCTAGAACAATCCTCTCCTCTTCTGAATCAGTAAGAGGCTTGAGGTGGTCATCATCTTCAGTAATGGAGGGGCTAATCATGTTGGAAGACTTAGCCTTGCCTCCCTTCTTTTTGGACGGGGTGTTCGTCCATTGTTGATCTCCTAGCAGATCAGGGTGGACCCACATGATTTCCCCTTTTGGGGTAGTGAGGGGCACCAACCCCCTGTCCTTCTGACTATGCAAGTCAGCATTCTTCAGACGTATTTCTCCCTTGCGAATGGGGACGACGCCGTCCGCCGTTACTACTGGGGGAAAATCACCAAATTGGACCGCTATCATATTAGTAGATACGGTCTTCTGCTCTGGCTTCAGTGTGAGCACATTAGCGTTCACCAGATTCTGTAAGATGTCTTTGAAGACATAGCACTTTTTGGTAGGATGTCCAAGGAATCTGTGATAACGACAATAGCTGGGGTCATCTACTTTCCCTGCTTCATCCGGCTTCCTGACCTCAGGCAATTGCAGCTTGTTGTTCTTTCGAAGCAATTGGAATAATGTATCCACGTGCTCCTCTTTGAACGAATACTGCTTGGGCGCTCTTTGCTGATTTGGCGCCTTGCCTTGCTTATTCGGCGGTGGTACTCGCGTGTAGTCGGCCGCCAAGGTCTCCTTTCCCTTAGACCGCTGGGCGTTGTTCTGGTTGCGTTGCTGATTTTGCTGCTGCGGCTTGGGTTGTGGCATTTCTTCGGCTTTGACCCGTGCCACTATTTCTTCAGCTTGTTCTCCTTGTGAGACTAGTTGTCTCCAGGAGCGACATTCTGCCACCCCCATTTGAGCAAGGAGCTGGGTCTGCAGGTTGTGCCTGCAAGTTTCAACCAGAGTTGATTGGGTCATACCTGAGGGGCATCGTAATGCCATGCTGCGGAATCTCTCCACATAGGTTTTGATGGACTCTCCTTTCCTTTGCTTAGTGGCAAGAAGAGTTGGGACTGAGACCTCCGTGTCGTCCTCGAAGAATCTAGCCAAGAAGAGCCTTTCCAGATCTACCCATTTTTGGATAGATCCAGTAGGCAGCTTCATGAACCATTCGAAGGCGACACCCTTAAGGGTACCGATGAACAGCCTGGTCAGGATGGCGTCGTTTGATACTACATCTCCAGTTTGGGACTTGAAGTAGTAAATGTGCTGATTCGGCGATCCTGTACCATCGAACGGTTGCAAGGTAGGAGCCTTGAACTTCGGTGGGTAGGGAGCTGTATCCCACTCGGCAGGGTAAGGCCGCACTACCCCTTCTTCGCGGAGCTCGCTTCGGTTGGCGATCGCATTGAGGCGAGGTTCCAGTTCATCCATCTTGGTGGACTGAGGATGCAGTTCTTTTTCCACCTCCTTCTCACCTTCGGAAGAGATGCAGTTCTTTTTCCACCTCCTTCTCACCTTCGGAAGAGGACCCCAGGTTGTGAGTCTCATGATCTGTCTGTTCATGCACTTTTTGTTTTCCCTTTGAAGTTGTTCTCCAGGAAGACTCAGGTTTGTGGCCTTTTTCAGCAAGAAGCTGAGCCAGCATATCCTTCAATTGGAGAAGTGTCTCCTGTTGCGCCTGGAGCATGACATGATGTTCGTCCACTCTTTTGGCGATGTCTTTGTGGTTCCCAGACATGTAAGCGGAGACCTCGCATGCCCCAACAGAACTTGAAGATTGAGACTCGGCTATTGCCGAATGCTCCTCACTTGTTGTAATGCCTTTGGCTAACTTTTGATAGTCAACCGGACGAATAGCTCCTGTCTGAGTCCGAGTATTCCGATATACTCCTTCGAACTGGTCACAAATTTCTCGGACAGTTGGCGGATGACTCTCTTGTGACTCGTCAGAATCAGTATGCGAGGCCTTCCCTCGGCCGATCATGTTGATAGTGACCTGTGAGTATTCCGCTTCAGTTATCTTTTTTCTGTTGCGGCGTTGTCGTTTGGCAGGCCTAACAACGTTTGTCAACCTGTCGAATATGGACTGCCGAGGTGTGGATGCACAACAAGAGCATTCTGACAGGACGGCCGAGATAAGCCTCTCACATTGGCATGAGTGAGCTGCTTGTGCTGCTGATTTTCCTCTCGACAACAGTTCCCGCAGATCAGGAACTTGGGAGGAAACTTTCCCCGGGCTTGGAGGTGGAGTTGGAACCCCCTGCCATTGGGTAGGTGAGATTGGTTCTTGTCGAACGTGAATTTTAAAGCCACGCTGACTTTTCTGAACCTGACGGACCTCTTGAAGATCGCGTTCCTGAGAAATAACGCGAGGGTCGCGTTGGGATTTGGAAACACTAGGCCGAGGCCTGCGTTTAAATGATGAACTTGAACTCTGAGAGCCAAGTTTTGGTTGAACGCGCCCCTGAGGGTCGCGTTTAGATTGAACGCTCCCCTGAGGGTCGCGTTTGAGTTGAACGCTCCCCTGAGGGTCGCATTTGAGTTGAACGCTCCCCTGAGGGTCGCGTTTAAGTGGTGAAACAGACTCTTGAGAGTCATGTTCTGTTGGAACGCGCCCCTGAGGGTCGCGTTTAGATTGAACGCTCCCCTGAGGGTCGCGTTTGAGTTGAACGCTCCCCTGAGGGTCGCGTTTGAGTTGAACGCTCCCCTGAGGGTCGCGTTTAAGTGGTGAAACAGACTCTTTAGAGTCATGTTCTGTTGGAACGTGCCCCTGGGGGTCGCGTTTGGTTTTGGCAGCTCCGCTCTGAGGGCTGCGTTTTGAAGTAACAACGCGCCATTCAGGGTCGCGTTTCAGCTGTATAAGCCGAGGCTCATAGTGGGGCTCGTTGCCACGCAGTGAGCGTTCTTCCTTGGGAACGCTAGGCTCGGTTGGATCTTTAGGAACGCGATCTTCGCGTTGGGCCAACAATCGGCTTTCTCGTAAGTGTGCTCGTCGGATGGATCTTCTCCGTCGACGAGCGGCGTTCTTTTTGGCTTGTTTCAAAGCCTTTGCAGCAACGTCATTGACGTTTACAGGACTCGTCTCCTCCAGAGGCCGTTTGGCCTGAAGCATGTCTTGCTGACACTGAGGTGGGATCTTCCGCCATCAGAGCCAGTTTGAGTTCCTGGCCGAAGGAGAGGGCTTTCTTCGGCTCTTCAACAACAGACTTGATCTCCTTGGAGATCTTGCGGACACCATGCTTAGCCTTGGGGCTAAGCGATCCAGAGGATAAGGCTTCCTCGTATTTTGCTTGATCAAACTCTACGACGAGAGTTTCTACAGTCGTTCCCATGAGGTGGACGTCGGACTGAGCCACCACTTCATCATCGGAAAAGCTAGTCCCCAGCGGAGTCGCCATCTTTTGTATGTAGAGAAAATTATAAAGAAGAGAATAAAGAAAATGTGACTTTGATTCCTTTGATCTCGGTTACAACTTGATTACAAAAGAGAGGAAAACGAATTTGATTTGATCTTCTGAGTTTGATTCAAAAATCCTATCTCTAAGGATTTCGTTGCTGCTGAATCTTCAAGCCGGAGTGGTTGAGATCCTGAGATTCCAACCTGTGCGGTTCAGATCTCCCAAATCCAACCACCCATCCTTTAGTTTTCAAAGAGCCAGCCCCTTAACCAACTCGTGTGGTTTTGATTCTGATCATCCAACTTAACCAACTCGTGTGGTTTTGATTTTGATCATCCAACCTTTTACTCCGTTGGGTTTGTTGAGCTTTTATAGGGGGATAGGAGGTTGTAACTGACTCCTATATCCGCTCCTATGTGGGCGAAAATCCCTCAGAACGTGGGATAAACGGTTTTGGAACCGTTCGACTCATGTTTGAGTGAGTCAAACGCCCAATCTGGTGTTCAGAACCCAACTTCACTTCTTAGGATTGAGACGCGAAGTTGGGTGTTCGCTGAACACCATTGAACGCGAGGGTCACTCGCGTTTAGCTTGTTGCCTGCTTGGGCGAGGGTCGCTCGCGTTTGGATTGTGGCTTGGCGACGCGGGGGTCGCCTTCATTTCCAAAGTGATGACGCGGGGATGACATCCGCGTCTCAGAATGAGCTATTTGACTTGTAGCTTCTTCCGTGGTGCATTGCAAGGACTGTTGTTCAGTAATCCTGGCTTTAGCTGTTGTGGGGTGTGAAAGTCGTCAGATTGCAACTTTCACTGTAGATTGTAAAGATTGCTGAATAGAGTTTTCATCTGTCATCGGAAGTGTCGTTGAATTGTAACTCTTCTCGATCTATGTGAAAAGCCCTCTATTCGCAACTTTCGATTATCGACCCGAAAGCTATTTGATTGTAGCTTTCGTTGTAGGAGCTAGACGGGAATCAACATCCATAGTGTCTTAAAGACGGATATTTGCCCTCAGCTCTCTACCAAGCAACTCACCAACTAAGTCCAACCTTTTATTTCTGAAATCATCCCACTGCTCATCAGCATCTCTAATAGTTGCTAATATAATATTAGTCATGCTGTTGTCGCGGCCATCCAGATCAATCATCTCAGAAGTGAGGTCGCGTTTGTGGCGATTGTGAAGTTACGGATGCAGTGATTTAGAAAGTCGTCTGATTGTGACTTCCATTGTCGGAGCTTGTTTGAATAAGCTATCTATTGTGATTTTTAGACAGCCTACACAGACGAGGGGCATCCTGGATTATGTGCACACAGACGTTTGGGGTCCCACCAAGACTGCATCACTTGGTGGTCGACATTGGTTCGTCACTTTTGTAGATGACTATTCTAGGTATTGTTGGGTGTACACCATGACGAAAAAGAGTGAAGTCCTAGATTTGTTTGTGGAGTGGAAGAAGATATTAGAACTACAGACTGGGAGAAAGATCAAGACGTTGCGATCCGACAACGGTGGTGAGTATAATTCTGACCCCTTTCAGCAGCTATGTCGAGACGAGGGCAAAGAGAGACACTTCACAGTTAGTCATACACCGCAGAAAAATGGGGTGGCAGAGAGATTAAATCGGTCTTTACTGGAGAAGATCCGATGCTTATTGTCACAGAGTGGTTTGGAAAAGATCTTTTAGGCTGAGGCACTTACATATGCGAGTCACCTCATTAATAGGCTACCTTCATCTGCGATTGAAGGGAAAACCCCTATGGAGATATGGTCGGGAAAGCCAGCACACGATTATGACCAACTCAAGGTATTTGGGTGCCCTGCATATTATCATGTTAGAACTAATAAATTGAAACCTCGAGCTAGGAAGGCCATATTTGTAGGATTCAAGCGTGGTGTCAAAGGATACAAGCTTTGGGATCCAGTTGATAAGAAGATTGTGCTGAGTAGGGATGTCACATTTGATGAAGCTTCTATCTTGAAGCTTCCCAGCTCTCATCAGGTGGAGAGCGATCCGACGAAGGAGATATCGCAGGTGGTGGAGATCGATGCAGCTCCACATTGTCCAGATGGTACAGTATCCATGCAGGTGCCGACTGAGGTGACGCCAGGCAAGCACGACGGTGACACGGAGGATACGAGTACAAATGTGAAGGACCAGGAACCGACGACTCAGGTTCAGGATTCAATTGCGGCTCGAAGACAGAGGAGAAACATACAGATGCCAGCATGGTATGCCGACACAGTTGCGTATGCACTTCCGGTGGAGAGTATCGATGAGATGGTACCTACTACTTTCAGAGAGGCCGAGCAGAGTTCGGAGGCTGATTCGTGGCAGGTGGCTATGCAGGAGGAGATGGAATCTCTTCATAAGAACGATACATGGGAGCTTGTAGAGCTTCCAAAGGGACGAAAGGCAATTGGTTACAAGTGGGTATACACAAAGAATGAGGGCATTGAGGGCACTCCATTGAGGTTCAAAGCTAGGTTGGTTGCGAAGGGCTATGCACAAGAGGAAGATATTGACTATAATGAGGTTTTCTCTCTGGTGATGAAGCACTCTTCGATTCGAATTCTGCTAGCTTTGGTGGCACAATATGGTTTGGAATTAGATCAGTTGGATGTGAAAACGATATTTCTTCATGGTGATCTTGATGAAGAAATATATATGACTCAGCCATTGGGATTCCGAGCTGCAGGGAAGAAAAAATTAGTTTGCAGATTGAAGAAATCGCTATACGGTTTGAAACAGTCTCCTCGACAGTGGTATAGGCGATTCGATGGTTTTATGATTGGTCATTCGTACACTCGGAGCCAGTTTGATCCTTGCGTATATTTTCGCAAGTTAAAAGGAGATGCGTACATTTATTTGTTGCTCTATGTCGATGACATGTTGGTTGCCTCTATTTCCAGGTCGGCTATAGATGAGTTGAAAGTTCAGTTTTCAATTGAGTTTGAGATGAAGGACTTGGGCGAGGCGAAGCGCATTCTAGGGATGGAGATCGGCAGAGACAAGAAGAATGGCAGAATTTGTTTGACACAGGTGGCTTATTTGAAGAAGGTCCTACAGCGATTCCATGTTAGCATGGATACGAAGCTAGTTGGTGTACCTCTGGGAGCCCATTTGAAACTTTCAGCTAGTCTTTCACCAAAGTCAGTTGAAGATCGAGAGTTGATGTCGAAGACTCCATATGCGAGCGCAGTTGGGAGCTTGATGTACGCAATGGTATGTACGAGACCAGATTTGTCACAGGCAGTAAGCATAGTATCGAGATACATGCACGATCCAGGAGTGGGTCATTGGGACGCCGTGAAATGGATTTTGAGGTACATTCGAGGTACGCTCAATGTTGGTTTGGTTTATGAGCGGGAGCAATTGTGCATTGGTTATGTTGATTCGGATTATGCCGGGGATTTGGATAAGCGCCGGTCTACGACGGGGTATGTGTTCACTTTGACCCTTGCGCCGGTGTGTTGGAGATGCACCTTACAGTCGACGGTGGCTTTGTCTACGACGGAGGCAGAGTATATGGCAGTTACGGAGGCTGTGAAGGAGGCTATTTGGCTTCGAGGGCTTTTGGAGGAACTTGGTATATCGCAGAGGTCCGTCACTATTCATTGTGATAGCATGAGTGCTATCTATTTGGCGAAGAATTAGGTTTTTCATGCGCGGACGAAGCACATTGACGTTCGTTATCACTTCGTTCGGGATGTTCTTGAAGATGGCGATGTGGAAATTGTGAAGGTCCACACAAAGGATAATCCGGTGGATATGCTCACTAAGGTGGTTCCGAGCAACAAATTTGATCATTGTCGAAACTTGTTGCACATTCGTGATTGCTGAGGCTGTTGGCGGCCATTTGGGTGAACTACGTTCGGCTTGATTCCTTGGGCAAGAGGATACGTAGGCAGTCTTTCAGATGCAGCCGGTTTGGATTAGTTGATGGGGGTGAGATTGTTTGGACTCTGAGATTGTTTGTGTATGTAGGAAAAATTGTAAAGAAAAGAACAAAGAAAATTGATTTGTATTCATTTGATTCTGATTACAACTTGATTACAAAAGAGGAGAGAACGGATTTGATTCTCTCCTTTGTTTAAAACTGGGTTCTTCACGGTGGCGATGGAATGCCTCCTTCGATTGCTCGCGTTGAAATTGCTTTCTGTTGACGATCCGATGTTTTGCTTCACTGGAACGATATCTTCTCCTCACGATTTGACGTTGTGGAGAACTCCTCATCTATTGATTCCTTGATATTCTTGAGTGTACACTTTTTGAGTTACAAAAGATCCGTCTTTTTATAAGATCCGGTTACAATGGAAAATACAAAGCAAAGAATTACAACTTTTATCCTCGTTGTCGAACGAATCTCGAGCTCCTGTTATCTGCGGGTTCGTCGCTTTGTGGGTATCTTTGCCTCTGCCGCGGGGTTTATCCGTGGACCACCGCTGAGATCTAGATCCGGTCAGAATCTTAGACAGTACTACGGGCTATTATTCTCACGAAGGGAATAATAGCGGGGAGGATTGATTCACCAAGGAAACAATCGCTCAAGTCTCCGGGATCTAAGACCAAGCTTAGCCATCATGGAGTACGCTGCGTTATGATCTGAGATCCCGGTCCTCTCGAACACCTCGCCTTATTGACGTGTTGACGGTCGCCGAGCCACCAGATATCTGAATGTCCAAGTCCTCCGAAGTCCTAAAGTTGAGATCTTTTTAAGTTCTTGAAGTCTCCATCCAGCAGGCTTCGCTCTCTCTCCAAACTTTTCCAACCCTCTCAAATAACAAGGGCTGGTGGCCTATTTATAGGCTACCCCTCACTGTGCCTTGCGGCACAGGCGTTGGCCGGCCACAAAGTGCTCTGGCGGCCCCACCGCAGCACAAATAGGTGGCATAACCGGCTGGCCACCTTGGTTGGCCGCCGAGCCACCTATAGGTGCCTGCTCGGTGGGCCGACAACATCCTTGGTGCCGCGAGCCACCACAAGGTGGCGTCGCGCTACTCAGGCCACCTAGGTGGCTCGGTCGACCACCCACTTGGGTGCGCTCGGCCATTGAGCCTCCTTGCGTGGCCCTCGCCGTGAGCCGACCTCCACAGGTGTTTGTCGTTTTGGCCTCTTTCGTGCCCGTTTTTCCGGTATCTGTGGTTGATAGGATTTGGATTCGATTTGCTTGACCTGCATTTCGGCCAGTAAGTCAGCATTACCTTAGCATTTGGCAAAGTAACTCCACTTCTGAGTTCCGAGTCCGAAAACTGATCTGATTCAATCGTGATTCTGTGCCGAGTCTGCTCTTGCGTTGGATGAATTCGTTGACTCTTCAACACTTGGCTTGACTTCCGCACTGCGAATGGTTGAAATGCGCGTTCGTCAGCTTCGTTAGCTTCGTTACTCGAGTGTTTCGCGATGTTGCGGCGTAACGGTTGTGTTTGGATTACGTCGTCCGATGCGTTGTTTTGTTTGAATCCGGCACGTCGAGCTGTGTTAAGTGACTTATAGGCAGTTTTTATACGCCTTACAAAGTTCGGGTTCTGAACGCCAGGTGGGCCGTTTTGACTGTGCTTTCAAACACAAGGCCGAACGGCCTCAAAACGTCTATCCCACGTTCTTGGCGGTATTACGCCCACTTATGAGCGGATTTTAGCAAGGGCAGTTACAACCTCTAAGTCCCCCCTATAAAGCGAAACAAACTCAACTGAGAGCTTAAGGCGGCTTGGCTGTGCGGTTGTTTCGGCGATTGAGGCTGGCATTTCTAATCTGAGCGGCTCTCTTCTGGCTTCGTTCGGTGGGATTTCCTCAGCCTAATGATCGACCACCAGAAGCTTTCCTTCTAGCCCTTGGCCTTATTAACCGCCATATTCGGTTCAATCAACTCTTTTGCAGGAGTTCTTCTTAAACTCGTTTCTGAGTTCTCAAACTTGCCCAGCGCA
>NC_033797.1:6064206-6075584 GCF_001876935.1 Asparagus officinalis
CTTGGTTGTGAGGCCAGTCTGAAACAGAGTTTTCATCAGCGTCGGAATCGTCGGTCGAATCTGCTAACTCTCTCTCCGCATCCCCACTGCTGGAAAGTCTCCATATTTGCCGCTTTCGATCTCGCGCCGTTAAAGCTATTTCGGAGTTGTTGCTCTCGATCTGTTGGAGCTACGGGAATCAACATCCATCAGGCGCTTCTGACGAATATTTCCCCACAGCCTCTACCCCACAAAAAACACTCACCAGCTAATAGTCCCAACCCTTTTACTTCTCGAAGATCGAGGCCGTGCTTTATAAGCGCTGACGCAGAGTTGCGGAATGCCATGCAGTTGCGGCGAGTCGTCGCATAGTGTAGATTGTAACTCCTATTGTCAGGACTTGTTTGGATCAGCTATCCATTGTGATTTTTAGACAGCCTACAAGAGTATACACACACACATATTATACTAAGAGAGAGTATACTTATATATACATATATACTAAGAGAGAGTATATATATATACACACATATATTATACATATATAAGAGAGTGTATACTTATATATACTTATATAAGAGAGACTATACATATATAAGAGAGAGTATACTTATATATACATGTATAGTATAAGAAAGAGTATATATATACATACATACATACATTATACATATATAAGAGAGAGTATATATACACACACATATCATACATATATAGAAATATATTATATATACATATATTATATATATACATATATTATACATATATAAAAATATATTATATATACGTTGACGGTGTAGAAGGAATGGACCAGGGAGACAAGGAGACAAGGCGACACGACAGGAGTGAAGGTGAGAAGACAACCCAGGCGGCGGCACACATCGCGAGCAGACGAACGGTAACATTTATCAATGGTAAACTCACCGTATCTCCCCCTTTTTCCACCCCTGCGTCTTCCTCCAACTTTTCTCCTCACCAAGCCTCTTTTTTCCCCCTCTCCTTCAGCCGTTAAACCCTAACCCTAAATCATCCTTTTCCTTCCGCCAATCTCACCTTCATCTACCTCCAAAATAACCAGCTTTCGTCGATCTCTTCAAAAGACCTAAGCCTCAGGCTCCCTCATCTTCCAAAGGTATCCTCCCCTTGCTCTTTCGTCGATCTCTTCAAAAGACCTAAGCCTCAGGCTCCCTCATCTTCCAAAGGTATCCTCCCCTTGCCGGAGGAAGGGTGGACTACGGTTTCTTACAAGAGGTTCCCAAAAAGGGCGAGGAACCCTAGTCCCTCTCCTCTTCCGCCCCCTTCTCTCAAAACCCCTAGGTGTTTCTTCTGTGGGAGTAGGGAACATATGGCCAAATCTTGCTCTTTAGGGGATTTTAAATGTTTCGCATGCAACTTGGTAGGACATACCTCCCTGTGTTGCCCTAACAAAAGTCAGCCTCATCCTCATAACATCCTCCCCCCATCCTCTAAAAGTCCTTCCTTTCGCCCTCCTCCTCTCTTCATCCCTAATGTCCCTCTCCCAGATTCGGTGGTTAAAAGTATGAAAGACTTCTCCTTATATGCTCTCTTCCAGATCAAAGAGGGAAATCCATCTTATGTGGATCTTATAGCTAATCTCGAGCGCTATCTTAAAATCGATGAATGGAAAACAGTTGTTAGAAAGTCCTCCTCTTCCTCCTACTTCATCCAATTCCCAGATGCAGAAACTATGGACTATGCTTGTTCCAAAGATTTCTTCAACATGGGTTCTTTTGGAGGCTCCTTCCCCCCTTGGAAGGAAAATTCAGATCTGAAAGTCTTGCCGAAATTTGTGTATGTCTGGGTAGATATCCTCGGTCTTCCAATTCACCTTTGGGACTCAGAGTTTCTATCGTCTCTTCTGAATGAAGTGGGTGAAATTATTACCGTATCGAACGACATTATGTTCAAGAGAGAGGCTTCGGCATGCAAAGTCATGCTTTTTGTCAGGAATCCAGCAGAAATCCCCTAAGAAGTCATCTTTAGGTATGCTTCCCCAGACAATATTCATATCATGGAAGGGAAAATCAGGTTAATGCCAAAACACAAATAAACAATATGATCATGGAGTTCGGTCAACCCTCGACCTACGTCTATGTTCCTCAGCCCGAGGAGATTCTCCACTATCAATCATAAATACTACACAACCGGTTTTCAAAGCTCACTAAAAACTTTTACAATCGACATGTTGACAATCACACAATATACTTCTCTAATTGTTGGCCGACCTATGTCACCTTTCTCAAGTGCTTGAAATTACTACCTCACCCTAGGCTTTTACAACCAAGCCACTTCTCTCGGAATTGACCCCGTTCTTCTCCCAACTATTCCTCTAAGTGTCATTGTGTATTACAATGTGTTCTCAATAATTAAGTGCAAGTAAATGATTTTGTTCTCTAATACAAATGAGAACGAAAATGAAAACTCACCTCAATGATCACACTCACAACCCAATAATATTGTATGTGAAATACTTAAGCTCAAATGGTTGTGTGTGTAAATAATGAACAATAACATAATTAAACTCAATTCTATCTAGCATAAAAATATGAGAATCAAAATATAAGATTAGCTAGAAGAAAAAGTTAGAAAAACTTAACTAAAAGACAAAGAGTTGTAGATGATGATTTTGAGGTTGAACTCCTTAAAAATGAAATTTTGATTCTCCTCTTTGTAAACTCTCTTTATCAAACAAACAAACACTTGATTCCTTGTTAAAAATGAGCAGCCAAAATAGCTTAAACACACTTATGAAACACTTAAAAAACTTGGCTCAAAAATGAGCATTTAGGGGTATATATAACCTCTCAAAGAAAATCTGTCAAAACTAGCCGTTACAGCCAAAATTCATTATCGGTCAACTGATAGGTTGAATCGGTCAACTAATAATCCGACCGTTGGCAAAATCCAGAACAATATCGGTCGACTAATAGGCTGTTCGGTCGACTAATAAAAAATAATTGACTGAGTAGAAACAAAACTTGAAATTGCAGAGCAGTTTATCGGTTGATTGTTATGAACAGTTGGTCGACCGAAAACGTGCACATCACATTTTCTACTGAAAAAAACTGATTTTGTAAAATTAATTAAAAAAACAAATTAACTCCAAAAAATTGTAAAACTTGGGGGAATGTTTATATTTATGAAAAAAACATGTTAAAGAAGAAATTATTTAAAATAGCATTTTCTATTTGTGAAAACTTATCATTTTGTAAAATGTTCAAAATACGGGGTCATTAACACTTGATTTTGATGAAATCATTCCAAACAAGTTTTGAAACACTTTTCAATAGATTAATAGACTTAAGTAAAGATATAAAATAGTGTTAACAAGTCTTTAATCTATAAACATATTATTTTCCAAATAAAGATGATAAATATGAAACAAGTATATTTGTATATTGATATAACTATTTGTTTCATATTTTATACGATTTAACTTGAAAGCTATAAAATAAAAACGTGTATGTGTGTAATATTTGAGCCTTTAAGTATAATTACACGAAGTATAAAAACTAAACTAGAAACTATATACCCAAGCTAAAAAGTATTCGTTAAACCTGTTCTTGGTAGAGGAATGAAGCGTGATATTGGATCTTTGACTTGAATGTGTAAAGGGCTTCAATCCAAATTATGCCAACATCTATTAGATATCATTGTGAAGGCGCAATTCCATCCAACCTCCAAACTAGAATCTTTGTGTAGGATTTCAAACAAGTAAATACAAACACTCAACAAACGATGTTAGGAATTGTTTGTTAATAATCAAAATTAGATTATACAATAGGCACATAAACATAAGACCTAACAATAATTCCTATATCTCAATGTTTTGCATGCAACTTGGTAGGACATACCTCCCTGTGTTGCCCTAACAAAAGTCAGCCTCACCCTCATAACATCCTCCCCCCATCCTCTAAAAGTCCTTCCTTTCGCCCTCCTCCTCTCTTCATCCCTAATGTCCCTCTCCCAGATTCGGTGGTTAAAAGTATGAAAGACTTCTCCTTATATGCTCTCTTCCAGATCAAAGAGGGAAATCCATCTTATGTGGATCTTATAGCTAATCTCGAGCGCTATCTTAAAATCGATGAATGGAAAACAGTTGTTAGAAAGTCCTCCTCTTCCTCCTACTTCATCCAATTCCCAGATGCAGAAACTATGGACTATGCTTGTTCCAAAGATTTCTTCAACATGGGTTTCCAAAGATTTCTTCAATATGGGTTCTTTTGGAGGCTCCTTCACCCCTTGGAAGGAAAACTCAGATCTGAAAGCCTTGCCGAAATTTGTGTATGTCTGGGTAGATATTCTCGGTCTTCCAATTCACCTTTGGGACTCAGAGTTTCTATCGTCTCTTCTGAATGAAGTGGGTGAAATTATTACCGTATCGAACGACATTATGTTCAAGAGAGAGGCTTCGGCATGCAAAGTCATGCTTTTTGTCAGGAATCCAGCAGAAATCTCCTAAGAAGTCATCTTTAGGTATGCTTCCCCAGACAATATTCATATCATGGAAGGGAAAATCAGGTTGAGGGTGGTAGGTAAACCTCTCTCTTCATCCCAAGGTAGCTGCAGAGATCAGTATGAAGCTTTCATTCGCAGCGAAGGAGGCTGTCCAAATCTTCCGATTGAAGATCCTCTAGTTTGTCCCTTCCAGCCAGTCTATCCAGCAGACAACCGTGCAATCCAACACTCGTCTTTACCTTTGCCAGCAGATCCGAAAGGTAAAAGTCCTATGGTTACAGAGGCTCCTTCTCCTCCAGTCACATCCCCCCTGCAGTGGTTGAGAATAACCCAGATTCGGTGGAAGTGCTCCTTAAAGGAGCTAAGGTCACTATTGACATATCTTCATGGGAGCTGTTTAAATCAGTCTTCGCTCCGTCAGATTATGTGCTGATAGATCCCCCTACCTTAGAGGGGGAACAGGTGATTCCTTTATCCTCTTCAGACTCGGTGGACAAAGCATCTTCATCAGATCCCCCTCCTGGTTTTGAGTCGGTAAGGCATCGCTTCAATAACTCAAAGAAGAAAGCTAAGCGAGGACCCTTGCCCATCCTTCCTCTGAAAATGCATCAGGCTCTTATGAAAAGGAGCAAACCCTCAGGTAACTCTAAGAGTAAATCGTCTTCTTCTGCTTCTACGAGGCCAATTCAAACAACTAATCTTGAAAGGTTGGGTGAGATTGCTATGAACTGTGGAGTTAAAGAGCCAATTGATGTCCAAGAGTTAATTAATATCCAAAATCTTGAAAGTAGTGGTTTTATCCCGTCTTGATAGATTGTCCTTCTCTAAGTTGCTTCTTCCCTCTTTATTTTATAATGAAATTTGGATCCTGGAATGTGAGGGGGTTAAACAACCCTGCAAAGCGTAGATTGGTTAAGGATTGTTTGAAGTTTGCTAAAGTAGATCTGGTGGGTCTTCAAGAGACCAAACTCAACTCTTCTAGAGTCAGTTTTCTTAGATCCCTGGGAAGTAGTTCTATCTCCTCTTGGATCTCTCTAGATGCATCAGAGTCCAGGGGAGGGGTTCTTCTAGGTTGGAATGATAATATTTTCTCTTGCTCCTCCTCATCAGTTGACATCTTCTCTGTTGCAGCTATTCTTACTCATTCCCCTTCAAATTGGACCTTTGCAGTCACCTCAGTTTATGCTCCTTGTGACCCCTCAGACAGAGAGGTCTGTTGGTGGGAACTTAATAGGACCAGGTCTTCTCATCCTCATCCTTGGGTAGTTTTCGGTGACTTTAACATGACCCTCAGTTTGTCAGAAAGGAGTGGCCGCTCAGGTTCCATCAAGGACATAGATACCTTCAAAAACCTTGTCGCTTCCCTTCATCTCTCTGATCTGCCTCTCAGTGGTAGAAAGTTCACATGGTCTAACTACAGATCATCTCCTGTGCTACCAAGGTTGGATCGTTTTTTAATATCCTCAGATTTTGAGTCAAAATTTCCTCTCTTAATCCAGTATGCTTACCCAGCTCCGTGCTCTGATCATTGTCCCATCATTTTAGAGACAAATTCCCATCAACCCCTCCCCTTGTTCAGGTTTGAGAAATTCTGGCTCTCTATTCCTTCTTTCAAACTTTTTATTCTAGATTCATGGGGTTCTTTCTCTTCTCATGGGTCTTCTCCTCTTACCCTTCCTTTCAAGATCAAACTTATCAAGAGAAGGATGAAGTGGTGGAAAAAAATTGCCTTAGATCTCAATTCCACCTTTATGCTTCTCTATCGGAGCAGATTGATGCTCTTAATCTGTGTGAAGAATCCAGAGCTCTATCTTTGATGGAAATTCAGTCTAGGAGCTCAATGAAAGATCAACTCCTAGCGCTAGCTCATGCTGAAGAAGTTAAATGGAGACAAAGATCCAGGATTAAGTGGTTAAAAGAAGGAGATAATAATACCAAATTCTTCCACAATTATGCTTCCCATAGAAGGAGAAAAAACTTCATTCCTTATCTTATCAGTAATGGTTCTATCATCTCAGAAGATGTTGAGATTAAAAGATCTTTTTTTGAATACTTTTCAAACATCTTTCAGCAGCCACCTCAATCCAGACTGAGCTTGAACTGGTCTGTTCTGTATCCAGGAATCAATCCTGTTTTATCATCCTTAGATCTCCCCTTCTCTTCTAAAGAAATCAAAACAGCAGTTTTTAGTCTTCATCCTGATAAGTCTCCAGGGCCTGATGGTCTTCCATTATCTTTCTACTAAACCTTCTGGGATCTTATAGAGACGGATGTTACTGTTTTTTTCAAAAAGCTTTTCTCCAATCCTCACTCTCTTCAAGATATCAACTTCTCTTATATCTGCCTCATCCCAAAAAAAGATGGTGCAACCTCTCCTTCAGATTTTAGGCCAATTAGCCTTTTGAATAGCTCCTGTAAAATTTTCTCTAAAATCTTGGCTAATAGGCTCTGTGGTGTTCTACATTTACTTATAGACCAATCACAATCCGCCTTCCAGAAAGGAAAGTCCTCCCTTGATTCTATCTTGCTAGCTCAGGAGATGATAAATTTTTGCTCCTCTGGTAAGAAAGAAATTTGTGCTTTTAAAGTTGATTTTTTTCAAAGCCTTTGATTGTGTCAATTGGAGTTTTCTTCTGTCTCTTCTTAAAGCCAGAGGTTTCAGTAATAGATGGTGCAGCTGGATACATCATATTCTTTCTTCATCTAAATCAGCAGTTTTAGTCAATGGCTCTCCTACAAAATTTTTCCATTGTCATAGAGGTCTTAAGCAAGGAGACCCTCTCTCCCCTTTGCTTTTTCTTTTGGTTGCTGATGTTCTTAAAAAAATGATCTCTTATAGTGCTTCTGCTGGTGATTTATCCGATCTTAAGCTGAAAGGGGAATTGAACAATATTAGGATGCTGCAGTTTGCTGATGATACTATAGTCTTCTCTAGAGCATCTTCAGAGGATATGAACACTTTAAAAGCCATTCTTCTCATTTTTGCAAACATATCAGGCCTGAGAGTGAATTCCAATAAATCCTATCTCTATTACCTCGGCAGATTTCCTGGCAGAAAGCATCTCTTAGCTAGAGCTCTCAGTTGTTCAGTGGGATCTCTTCCCTTCTCTTATCTGGGTTTACCCCTTAAGAAGGGTTCCCTTTCTAGAAGAGAATGGCAGCCTTTACTAGATTCTTTTTCTAAAAAACTGTCTCTTTGGAAAAATAAAAATCTCTCCATTGGAGGGCGTCTCACCTTGGTTAATTCAGTTTTATCATCAATCCCTCTCTATTATACCTCTTTCTTCAAACTGCCGAAATGGTTGATTCATGAGATTGACAAGTTAAGAAGGAACTTCCTTTGGAATGGTAATACCAATGCATCCAAAGCCAAATGCCTGGTGGCATGGAAGACTGTATGTTTACCTAAAAAGGAGGGGGGGCTTGGTGTTATCGATCTGACAGTCTTTAATCAAGCCCTCCTTTCAAAATGGATTTGGAAAATTTTTGATAGGGATTCTATTATTTCCAAAGTGATATTTTCCTTATACTCCAAAGAAGATTCAAATCCTGTTGTGCGGCACCCCAAGATTCAAGCTTCTAAACTTCTCAAATACCTCTTTTCCATTCACCCAGCTTTCTTCAGTTTTGTGAGATGGAAAGTGGGTAATGGCAGATCATGCAGATTTTGGCTAGATAAATGGTCTAGTCCTAATTCTTTAGGCAGCCTTTTCCCAAAGGCTTTTAACCTGGCTTTTTCAAAAGATTGTAATTTAAGATCTCAAGGATATATGCTAAATCATGTATGGCATTGGCATTTTACCCTCAGAAGAGGTATCAGCCCAGAAGAGAGACAGGAAATTCAGAAGCTCTATTCTCACCTTGAGTCCTTCTCTGGTTCTTTCACCCTTTCTCCTGACAGTCTATGGTGGCCTCTTCAATCATCAGGTATTTTCACAGTGAAATCCTTCTATTCTGCTCTCATCTCGGGAGGTAGCAAGTCAAGGTTCTGTAATTTCATCTGGAAATCTTCTATACCTCTGAAAGTTAAAATTTTCTTTTGGTTGGTCAGTAAACAGAAGCTTAATACTAAAGCTCTTTTGGTTACTAAGGGTTGGATTGGGGGACCCTAGATGTCCTTTTTGTGGTCTTGTTGTCGAAGAGCAGGATCATTTGTTTATTTCTTGCTCTTTTGCTTCATCCATCTGGCTGACTCTTTTCCCAGGTTTTAATGTAGCTTTGTGGCCTACTTCCATGGATAGCCTGATTACCCCTACTGCTCCGCCCCTAAATGACAGGGATATTGGCATTATCTGGAATACGGTGCTCCCTTGCTGTTGCTGGTGTATTTGGAACTGTCGTAACCAACTTATCTTTAAAGATATCATGTCTAATCCAGAGAATATAGCTGCTAACGTTGCCAGATATACTCTTTTATGGGCAGGTTCCAAGGATGACAGACTTACAAGAAGGATCCGCAGAGCTGCTCTCAAGTTACAAATCCAAGAAATTGCGAAGAAAAAAGCAGGTGCTGATATGGATGAAAACTTCCTGGTTGATTAAGATGTCGCCTGGGGCAATCGGGGTGTGCAGCTGTTTTTTTTCAGAAGGTTCCCTCTCATCAACAGGCGTTGGTAAAGTTGAGGAATGCAAGCTCTCTTTTGGTGGCACTGGTTTCCTCTTCTCCTTCTTTTGTGGGATTTTTAAACCTTTATGTTCTTTTTGACGCCTTTGTGCTTTTATGGGCGGTAGATTGTTTTCAGCCAGTGATTAGTTTGCTTTTGTTTTTCTGGGGGGTTCTCCCTACTGTGAGGTAGGTACAAGGGGGAAGAGTCATGATAGGTGACGACAAGGTCCGCTCCCTATCGACTCCTTTCTTCTTGTTCCTCCAAACCCAGTATTTTTTTGTAAGTTTTGTAAGTTTGTACATGTTTAGACTTCTTCTTTAGTACATATATGAATATATTTTGAGCAGGGAAATTTATTCTCTGCTTTTCAGCTCAAAAAAAAATATTATATATACATATATTATACATATATAATACATATAAAAAATAAAAAAATAAAAATAAAATAAAAAAAACTATTCCGGGCCGGGCCGGGCCCAGGCCGGGCACCAAAAAGGCGGCCCGGGCCGGGCTCCGGGCCGGGCCGGGCTCCGGGCCGGGCCCGGACCGACGGGCTTTTTGGACACCCCTAATGATGTCGCGTTATCATAAATCCAAGTAAGTGAGGTCATCTTCATAACAAATAATAAGAGGCGTGATTGACATGTTTCTAGGGTAATTTTCACAAACCCTCCTTTGAGTTTGGCCGATTTTAAGATAAACCCCGTAAACTTTGAAAATATCACGTAGACCCCTTAAGTATATTTAGAAACTTTCTAGATGTTCTCAAATTTTCAGCTAACCTCGTAATGGTGTTAGATAAACCGAAAATATAAAGATTTGGTATCCTTTCTCCAATTCTCCAACATTATGATATCCCTTCCCTCGCTCAAAGCATACCCCGGTGTATTCCTCGAATTTTTGTTAGATCGGTAAAAGGTATTAATAATGTCATGTATACCCTTTTGCTGTTAATAATATTGTTAAGCACGTCAATCCTACTCTAATTCTATCTTAAGATAGAAATCTGATAGTAACGATTAATTTAGCAGAAATTAAGAGTTAACTAAGGATTAAAATATTCTAAAAATAACAACTGAGTGTCACATGAGAATTTTGAGGGCGATATCCTCACATTTGCATTGGATTGGACATTTAAGGCACCAAAGTGCAAGTTTTAGAAACTTTTAATTAATTAAGTATAGGGTTTTAAGCTTAGGTTATTTTGGTGCAATGTCGAGCAAACTTTTAAGTATTTAAGTGTAATTTATCCTAAAAATAAAACTTAAATGTATATAAAATGACAAAATCATTTAATATAAGCGAACGAGTACCCAAATAAACCGCCCATCTCACATCAAATCATTACCTTAACCTACATGCTTTGCAAAGGAAGTAGTGGACCATAATCCTAATTCAATCATTGATCAATTTCCAAAGCCCAGGAGAGCTACAGTACCTCCTTCACAAATCACATGGCGCCCATATTCCTCTACAGTGCTCTCTAATTTGTTTAATTAATCAAATAATTAGCTATATGCCCACATTCTATTAATTAATTTTTATTATTATTAGAATAAATGATCCGGACTAAAGCCATGTGGTTGTACATGTGGGGTTTGTGGATGAATAGTTGCATGAACTTGCAGTTGGTGGCCGCATCTTCATCATGCCATTTCTATGGCTCCCTCTTTTAATATGTTAACTAATATATTGTCACGTCCAGGGCCCACGCTTTTTCTCTATTTAAACCACTAACATTTCTTCACGTTAGTCCACGTGGGACTAAAGTGAGGGTTTCACAATCACCCCACCTTACAAAGACGACGTCATCGTCGTCATGACATGACAATTGGCACATCCCAGTACCACTTGTCAGGCGATGTGGATTTTAGAGGTGGCTCCCACCGCATCATGCGGTGTAGCACTTAGCTCCACACTTCCGACCGGCAATTGTTCCGATACCATTTGTCACACCCGCGGGCCCACGTCTTTTCTCTATTTAAACATCTAACATTTCTTCACGCTAGTCTATGTGGGACTAAAGTGAGGGTGCCACGTATGTAGTTTTGCCTTGTTTTTTAGTGTATTATCGGTTATCACTTTAGATTTAACATTAATTTTGCACGTATGTAATTCTAGGACTATACTATTTGCACAGTTTGAAATACAAGAAGTATAAGCTGTTGTCTTATTTTATTTTACAGGCTCCATAGTTTCTATGGGTTTATATGAATCTTTGAAATATAGGAATTCACTTTAGTATTGTTGGAAGCTTATTCATGAAAAGGCAATTTTGCCTTTGTGAATAGTCCCACATCGGAAAATGAGATG
>NC_033797.1:6076584-6185947 GCF_001876935.1 Asparagus officinalis
TCTGCACAGTGTTAGTTCTGTTCTGTAGAGTGTTAGTTCTAATCTGCACAGTGTTAGTTCTATTTTGTATAGAGTTAGTTCTAATATGCACAGTGTTAGTTCTATTCTGTAGCATGTTAGTTCTAATCTGCACAGTGTTAGTTCTATTCTGTAGCGTGTTAGTTCTAATCTGCACAGTATTAGTTCTATTCTATACCATGTTAGTTCTAATTTATACCACGTTAGTTCTATTTTATACCGTGTTAGTTCTAATTAATAACAAGTTAGTTCTATTTTATACCACGTTAGTTCTAATTTTAACCATATTAGTTCTAATTTATAACAAGTTAGTTCTAATTTATAACAAATTAGTTCTAATTTATACCACGTTAGTTCTAATTTATACCAAGTTAGTTCTAATTTATACAATGTTAGTTCTATTTTATACCAAGTTAGTTCTATTTTATACTCCATGACAAAATCCAAGCAAAGATAAGAATACCAACATCAAATTTAGACTGCCTGATACTTTTGTACAAACCAATTTAGACTGCCTGATACTTAGTCTTATGTGTACAAACCAATTTAGACTGCCTGATACTTTTGTAGGTATATAATGAAAAGACTGAAGGGAGTTTTTGTAACATTTCAAGGACCAATCAAAATTTCTCAATTTATCATAGAACACATGACGTTAAGCGGCATTAAGTCAAATTTTGATACACGGAACTTTTTGCAGGTCTGCATCTATAAGAAATCCAAATTATTTTACCGGCGTATTAAAGGGCGAGACGGGGAGCGACGGCGAGCTACCGCGACGAGGTCGGGCGGAGGAGAGGAGGGGAGGCCGCGGCGGCGAACTCGGGGGAGGCTTGGGAGCTTGGGCGGAGGTGGCGACGGCGAGGAGGGCGAGGAAGAGAGAGAGAGAGAGAGAGAGAGAGAGAGAGAGAGAGAACTGGGTTTGAAGGATTGAGGAGAGGGGATAAGGTTATTTTGGGGATTTTAGCTTAGTTGGCATGTAATAATTGTTAAAAAGAGGGTGCAACACAAAATGTCACACTTCAAGGGGCTGAATCACATGGGGGAAACTAGGAGGGGCTGTAGCATATGAAGTTTCTGTTTTTGGGGCCTGGACACATTTTTCCCTAATTTATAAGTATATACTAATACATAATTATATAAAATTTAATAAATTTAAACTAATTTTTAGCATTTTTTATCAAAAAGAAAAGAAAAGAAAAAAATTGAAAAAAACCCGGGCCGACCCGGAGCTCGGCCCGGTTGGGCCCAGGCCCGGACCCGGACCCGGCCCGGGGTACCCGGGTCGGATTTTGCTCGGCCCGGGCCCGGATTTCCGGGCCGGGCCGGATGGACAGGCCTAGACATCATTACGCCTGTTGGGATTCCATCAGAAGATTCTGTCTGTAAGTCGTCCCCACGTTGAGCATACCCGGCCTAACTGGGCCCATAGGTTCTTCTCAAAGAAAAAAATGAGCCCATGGGCCGTCTCATTTTGAGGCCTATTACTAAACCCAAATCCATAACAAGGAAATAACATGTAGAAAGGATTTTGAGTATTCTATTTAAGATTGATAACGAAGCATGCATGGTAGTATTTTCCATCCTTCCCTCGTTCACATATTTAATTAGAACATTCCATATATAGGATATCTACTTCTTTATTACTAAAGGAGAACAATGGAAAAACTCTAATGAACAGTAAATCCTAAGTGGCCCAATCAGAAGAAGCCACATCATCACCTCCAAAACTTCCGCCACTTTCTTTTTTCCGATATATAATAACTGAATACTTTATTTTAGGTATTTAACCAACTTTATTTCCATTTTCTTTTTTCCAAGATAACTAAACACTTCAGTTTCTTTTAATTACCCCCTTTCATCTCCTGTCCTCCTCTTCCCCGTCGTCGCCTCCCATTTATCAAAACTCAGTATACTTTATATCTACCTGTTATTCTTGCACAATCAAACACAAAAAATAAAGAAAAATCCCAAAACTTCTTTCAATGGAGACGACAATCAAGAGTGACAAATCACCCAGCCTTGGTATCATTCCTTCTCTACTTCAACATTTTTTAATAGTAGTATTATTCTATTTTTCACAAAATGTCACACTTCAAGGGGCTGAATCACATGGGGGAAACTAGGAGGGGCTGCAGCATATGAAGTTTCTGTTTTTGGGGCCTGGACACATTTTTCCCTAATTTATAAGTATATACTAATACATAATTATATAAAATATAATAAATTTAAACTAATTTTTAGCATTTTTTATCAAAAAGAAAAGAAAAGAAAAAAATTGAAAAAAACCCGGGCCGACCCGGAGCTCGGCCCGGTTGGGCCCAGGCCCGGACCCGGACCCGGCCCGGGGTACCCGGGTCGGATTTTGCTCGGCCCGGGCCCGGATTTCCGGGCCGGGCCGGATGGACAGGCCTAGACATCATTACGCCTGTTGGGATTCCATCAGAAGATTCTGTCTGTAAGTCGTCCCCACGTTGAGCATACCCGGCCTAACTGGGCCCATAGGTTCTTCTCAAAGAAAAAAATGAGCCCATGGGCCGTCTCATTTTGAGGCCTATTACTAAACCCAAATCCATAACAAGGAAATAACATGTAGAAAGGATTTTGAGTATTCTATTTAAGATTGATAACGAAGCATGCATGGTAGTATTTTCCATCCTTCCCTCGTTCACATATTTAATTAGAACATTCCATATATAGGATATCTACTTCTTTATTACTAAAGGAGAACAATGGAAAAACTCTAATGAACAGTAAATCCTAAGTGGCCCAATCAGAAGAAGCCACATCATCACCTCCAAAACTTCCGCCACTTTCTTTTTTCCGATATATAATAACTGAATACTTTATTTTAGGTATTTAACCAACTTTATTTCCATTTTCTTTTTTCCAAGATAACTAAACACTTCAGTTTCTTTTAATTACCCCCTTTCATCTCCTGTCCTCCTCTTCCCCGTCGTCGCCTCCCATTTATCAAAACTCAGTACACTTTATATCTACCTGTTATTCTTGCACAATCAAACACAAAAAATAAAGAAAAATCCCAAAACTTCTTTCAATGGAGACGACAATCAAGAGTGACAAATCACCCAGCCTTGGTATCATTCTTTCTCTACTTCAACATTTTTTTAATAGTAGTATTATTCTATTTTTGATGATTTTTTGATGATTTTTTCAGCGGTTTCCTTGGGATCCAAGCTTCGGTATCCTCTTCGATCCAGCGCGAGATCGAAGGCGGTGGCAATCGATTATTCATCTGAATCTTCTTCAGTTTCGCAAAGGTGTGATCCATTCCCTATCTGTAAATTTTTTTTTTGTGAAATTTATCTTAAATAATTTGGGAGTAGTTTGCTTATTTTGATCTAATATCTAATTCTATTATTTATTTGGAAATAAAATATAAAACAGCGAAAAGAATGAAGTATTAATACTTTTGATGATTGTTCTGTGATTTGTTTCAATAGACATTTTTTTCTCGACGGATGATTCCACTAAAATTTAACTTCAACATTTTTTTAAATGTATTATTCTATTTTCTCTGATTTTTTTGATGATTTTTTTAGCAGTTTCCTTGGGATCCAAGCTTCGGTATCATCTTCGATCCAGCTTAGTATGTATAGACTTACATTTAAAATAACATTAATTCAGAAAGATTTCTAAGGTTTATATAGCATGCATCAGTTCGATTCAATATTTATTTCAAAAACATACACACACACACAGAGTACTACTAAGTCTTACATGAAAGCTATATATACACATATGATATGCAGTAGTATTAAGTCTTACATGAAAGCTTTCTGTTCTAGAAAACTAAGATATGAAATTGAACTTATAAAACAAAGCATAAATATATAGTCATTATTGTAATCATTATTGATAATTACTAAACTTAGTTCAAAATATAATGTTTTAGATCAGCAAAAGTAGGATCTCTTTTGTTCTCCTTCAGTTTTCTTTTCTCTACCTTCTTTCAGTCTCTTCCTTTTAGTACCTGAAACAAAGTAATATTACCATTCTGTTAATGACTGTATGTCTATGATAATGAACAATTGGTATAAATCAATAAATAAGTATCTTCTATACTCTTATGAATTTTTCTTTGATCCCAGCTTAGTATGTATAGACTTATATTGTAATTTCATTAAATGAGTGTACTGAGGAAAAGCTTGAACAACTAAACAAGGAAATTTGTGCAAATGCTTGAAGACTATTTGACAAAATTTGCTTAACATGTAATCGTCCGACTTACTACCAGGAAAATTGTGTACCATTAGTAAATTTAAGGTGTACACCAATATGGATGGAATGACAACTCTTAAATTTTAAAAAATTTCACAATCTTCGAATCGAGTATACATTTGGTCAAATTCTATTCATTTATAAGTCAAACACTAAATATTATTTGTTTAGTACTAAATGAACTATTGAATCAAACTTGATAGAATATACGGATGAATAATAACCGAACTGTTTATTAATTATTCGGTTCACTTCCACGACTATAATTTATATCTAAAGCAGAATTCTTTATTTTGGTAACATGTTTAATATTTGTAGAAAATCTTTTAGGAACCGTGCTTTGCACGGGTCTAAATACTACCAGGAAAATATTAAAATTATTTATAGCATAATATTTAATTTTGTTAACATAATCAATGTTTGCAGAATATAACTTAAAAACCGTGCTTTGCACGGGTCTAAATACTAGTTATTTTGAAAAGAGGAAGAGAGAATGGAAACAAACGTCGATGCTCGTGACGTTGGAGCATCCGGTTTTTTTTCGGTAACAGAGCTAAAATTACTGTTTTATTACCCATCATCAAAAAATTATAACGACAAAAATAGTGACACCAGAATAAACGAGGCTGCCTACATTTTGAGAAATAAATTAGTAACTGTGAAGATTCATCAGCAAATAATAGAAAAATAGAGTTAATTGGTTCAGATACTCATGAAAATTGACACGAATAGAGCAACGGTAACATTATTTGATATAACAAAAGCTCTTATTAGATGCACACCATTACAGAGGAAAAAAGGTAACTCCTAGCCTTATTTAAGTAACTAGTATAGTGCACGTGCGTTGCACGTTGTCGGATTAATTTTATGTTTATCT
Source organism: Asparagus officinalis (assembly GCF_001876935.1). Classification (NCBI taxonomy): domain Eukaryota; kingdom Viridiplantae; phylum Streptophyta; class Magnoliopsida; order Asparagales; family Asparagaceae; genus Asparagus; species Asparagus officinalis. Next base: position 6,081,722 of record NC_033797.1, read on the forward strand.
TTTTTTTATATATAATAAGTTTGGTGTTAGATGTAATTTGAGGATTTTTTGCTATCTTTTTATCATTAAAATCCTGAAGTAAATATAATCTTTTATGAAGTTTATTTGTGACATTTCTACAAATTTTATGGCATATCTGTAAAACTATGAAGTTTCAGGATTGTTTTGCAAATTTAAAGGTTTACTCTATATTTTTTAAAATTTTTAGTTTTATGAAACCATAGATGAAATACCCGAAAGACATTATTCAATTTGTGAACCTAAAAAGTACAATTCTATTTATTTTATAATTTTGCGTAATATCTAACGTTTATAATTTAGCACATGCCGGGGTTTTTTATTCATAAATTAGTAATATAGTTATACCATTAGGCATGATAAATAACATACTGACTGTAAAATAATAAATTAAATATTTTTTATTAATATGAAAAATTTTAAGTTCTATAACAACTAAGAACATAATCTATCAGAGCTAAAAAATTAACCAAAATCTATATAGTCCTCTGAAAAGACTTAATCAGAACTTCTTCAATCGTTAAGAACTAACATCATTAAAAAAAGTTATGAGGTCTTATAATAATGTGTGTTATTATTTTGCTCTAACGATATTTTTAAGTTGAACCTACAAATTTGAATCAAACAAAAGTTTTTGTGAATGATGGATTTTGCAACTCAGTACATTATTTTTTAAGGAGCCATCATGATGGGTATGACCAAAGTATATCCTCAGTTCAAAGTTAATTTCCACAATAGCAGACTGAATACTATTTGATGTTAAAATTTTTAATCTTTTTTCTTTGGTACACTGAAAAATATGGACTACTATGTGCATATTATGCTAGTGCTAAAGATTTTTGCATATACATAGTAAGAGCTAGCATAACCTAAAAACCTCAAACTCATTTATAATACGAGGAACTACTCTTTGTTTCTTCTTCAACTATTGATCTTACTTGATCAGTTAGAAGGGAAATAGCTTGATGCGTCATTTACAGAATTTAGTCTTAAGACCTTGAGCTCTAAATAATACACACATGTCACGAAGCCTCGCTCTATAATTTGCTTATTTCTAAATCTTACTTTATCAATGTTAATAATGAAGTGGAAAAGTATACTTCAAAGAGAATTCATAGAAAAATTTAAACAAATCATTTGTGATTTATAGTGGCTAATATAAAGATAAACAATTGAAACATTCTTTATGATTATTGTAGTGATCATTAGTGAGAATTAAGAAAGAGAGAATAGGAGATTAATCTGTTATTAGGAGGTTATAAAAATTAAGTATATTTATAAAAAAATAAAGAAAAACAATAACACCTTGATATGCTCAAGAAATTCTAATGATAAAAAAATCCAGCTTACAGGTATTGACCAATGAAGACATAAACTATAATAAGCCAAATCAAGCAAAGAGAAATTCTAATGATAAAAAATTGTCAATAACATTGAACCAAAAATATTTAAAATTAATTTATAAGAGAACCATTGTGATTGAAATTGCCAAGAATCATCTTAGGATCATATTTATCAAACAAACTCGAGCGATCTACAAAAGAAATGCAAGATCCTTTATATGCACCTTGATATGCTCCAACGTGAAAAGATAGAGAAAAAAAGAAATGCAAGATCCTTTATATGCACCTTGATATGCTCCAACGTGAAAAGATAGAGAAAGAATCTTTCACTATAAATCTAGATCCTTTATATGCACCTTGATATGCTCCAACGTGAAAAGATAGAGAAAGAATCTTTCACTATAAATCTCAAACTTAAAATTGGCATGTTAATCTCATCATGTTATAATAAGAGATAAATAAGTAGTGATTGGTTGTGTAGAGAATAAAATCCAAATAGGCAAAATCGGGACAAAGAGACGGTCAAGGATTTGAGGAGGTGCAATGGAGATGATGAGGGTGCATATGATGTATTCATTTTTGCAAGAGATTTATTATGATTTATAGTGGTTTAGTAAGAAGATGAATGTCTGTAACGTTTTTTTAATTATGATAGTGATAATCAGTGATAATTATAAGATACTAATATGTTAATGAGAGGTTATAAAAATATAAACAACTTAGTCATGATGAAATTATTTTAGGTGTTATGAATAATAATGCATTTAATTGGGAGTTATGTATGTATGAGGTATGCTTTATGTATGAATGCATGTGATTTATGTATGCATGTATGTATTTTAAATGGTATTTTTGGAAGAAATGTTTTAACATACCAACACACTTTTATAATAGTATTAGATAGATATGTTAGAAACACAAAAAATTCATATCTATAAATTAACATTTATTCTTAACGAAAAAATAATAATCAAAGCATGCATCTCCAGAGTTTTGTGTTGAACATTGGAAATACGTTCAACTTCTTTGTGAAGTAAGACGAGAAGATGAAAGATAAACGAGTCCAAGGAAATACTACAATATAATAAATTCAGCTCCATGATGATGTCATAATTAGTGTAGATGATGAAGTCACTACTCTAGAATTACCTAAGAAAAAATAAAGACGAACAATGATTGATCTTGACTCAATAAAAAAAATTAAAACAGAACGAATAAAAGATTTATTTTCTAAATATTTTATAGAATAGTCTAATTTTTTGAGTAAAATTAGGAATCTTTACTAGGAATTTTCATAAATTTTTTAAATATTTTTATATGCTTATGTGGATGTTTTATCATATAAAAATATACTAGGGTTAGCATTAATGTTTAGCGTATGATTTTTTTTTCTGAAGTCTATCAATGATTAGATACAAACTTCATATTCTCAAGAAATACAGCTCCACTGTATTTATGGCTAAACTATGGAGAAAGAGGGGCTGAGCATCTCTAAGAAACACATGCGGAATTGAGGCGTGCGCATGTAAAGAGCTTCAAGCCTTCACAAGTTCTGTAAAAGGTACAACATTAAGGGTGTGTTTGACAATCATCCAAAATTTGGGCCAGATTTAACTTTGGCCCAGTTCTACACTAAATCACTTTGGTGTTGGATCACCACCCCCTTAGTCCAACACTAACATAGTTTCGTGGCCTTTTTTCTTTTTGGCGTAAGGAAAACTAGGTCAGAACTGACCCAACTTTTACCAATCAAAAGCAAACCCAAAACTTGGTCAGGTTCAGTCCTAGCCTAGTTTTAAGAGTTTGCCAAACACAGCTAAATTTATGTAGCCAGTTTAGATATAAAGTTTAAAATAAAGTCACTTCATCAAGTTAGTAAAATATAAGATCCTACAGATTTTGCGACTAACTAAACAGTTAATCTATATTTGGAAATAAATTTACTACAATAAATAATACAAGTATTTTTTTTAAGGTTTGGTGAAATAATACATTAATTAAAGAACGGATTAATTGAGCTATTTTCTGCCAGCAAATATTTTATGCGGCAACGTTGTTGTATGTAATTCCACACTCTGGATGATCCGACTCAAGTACCATAATATCATAATTGGAAACCTGATAATTGATTTGTTATAATCATTTGATAGGTAAATATTAATTAGTTACGATTGTAGATAGTAAGATCAATTACCCAGATTAATTAATTAATTACGTCAGCTTGATATTAGGCCCATTAACGGCCCATTTTCCCATTATCGTTTTATGATGGTCTAAATCAATTATATTTAATGTTTAACTGGATTTAGGGTAAATTGTATTTTTTTCATTTGCTTTTACAAAGACCGATTGCTTATTCCAGATGCTGGCTACTCTAAACATTGAAACTTGGAAAAATTGCTTCTAGGCCCCAAATTTATATTTTTAATATGCTCTAGCCCCTCCTATTTTTTTTAATGTTCTTTAGTCCCTCCTTTTTGAAAAAAATATGGCCAAGCCCCTTCATCATGATTCCAGCTCATTTCAGCACTTGATTAGACATGCCAGCTCATGATTAGACATATCAGCTGATTTAAATCCCGAATTTATCCTCCTCTTTCTTATGTCAGTGGATGTTAACTCTTTTCTGTAAAATGTTAACTCTTTTCTGTAACATGTTAACTCTTTTCTGTAAAATGTTAATTCTTACAGCTAACATGTTAACTCTTACAGCCAACATGTTATCTCTAACAGCTAACATGTTAACTCTTACAGCTAACATGTTAGTTGTAAGAGTTAACATGTTACAGAAAAGAGTTAACAGTTAATAGAAAAGAGTTAACATGTTACAGAAAATAGTTAACATGTTACAGAAAAAGAGTTAACATTAATGTGCCCACGCGAAGTTCCTCGGGACGCGCTGGCGGCGGAGCGGGGAAGGAGCAAAGGGGGACCGAAGGAGGAGGAGGGAGGTGCATCGGGGGAGGGAGACGGGGGGGAGAGGGGTGTGTAGGGAAGGGTAAAATGTGGATTGTGTATAAAGTTTGCATAGGAACTTGAGGAGAGGGGCTTTTAATAATTTTTTCAAAAAGGTGGGGCTGCAGCACATGTTTGAAAGTTGGGGGCTAGAACATATTGAAAATATAAATTTGGGGCCTTGAAGCAATTTTTCCTTGAAACTTTCATGTGTAGTTTAGTTTCATAAAAAAAATTGTCAATTTGGCCCATTTATATTCTTTTATCAAGAAGTTGGGCCAAAAATCCTGGTCCAGAGAATTTATCAACATCTTCATTATCTTTGCAAATTACAAGCTTGAAAATCAAAGAATTTCTATTTACGTGTAGCTAGGTCAAAAATGAAACCAAACCTAATATTTTAGGTAACTTCTTCGTTACAACGAAGATTTTATATGAGAGATATTGTCAAATAAGCTTCTTTGCGAAATTACACTAGACTTCTAAAAACTTATTTATTATTTTTTATGAAATTACTTTGAGTCTTCGGTCCAAAACAATCTATCTAAACTTTTATTGTACTACCTTTCAAATGACTACGTCACACTCATCCATGCTTCCACTCAAAAAATAAAATTACAGTCGTAGTTTAATATAATACAATTCATTCACCTTAATTTGATCATAGCTAGACGTATCAATCCTAAACTTAAAAGGAAAACTGAACCAAGAGACAAATTAAGCAGTCAAAGATCCAAGCTCCAAGGATTAGCAAATTAGTATCTACCTTTAAGCTTTTATATGCAAATTATTAACACTTATTAGTGCCTGACAATTTTTTCTCATTGGAAGGATACAGTTAAAGTTCCACCGGACTTCATTCGAAAGTTCTTAATACAATCATTAAACAAAAAGCTACGAAAAATTCCTCAATGACCCAAAATATGAGACCAAGATGGGGGACAAGTGAGGTGTTCCCCTACTATTGGATAATGAGTTGGCCATCATTAATGATGACCAATTCATTATCCAATAGGAGAGGGACACCTGATTTGTCCCTTCTATTGGTCCCATATTTTGGGTCCCTGTAGCAAAGCTCAAAAGCTACATATTAAAATGTGAGGTCACCCTCATCAAGAGCACATCTCCATCTCAGAGAAAGAAAATATCTAGTGAGGACGGTCCATATCAATAAATTTGTTCCAAAAGAATGTTAACTCTTGAATCTGTGCATGAATCTCGAAATCCACGATCCAAGGACTGACAATCAATTGGTGCATATTTAATGCCAGAAAAATTCTTTAAGGACCCAAAATATGGGACCAATAAAGGGGACAAGTGAGGTGTCCCCCTCCTATTGGATAATGAGTTGGCCATCATTAATGATATCAGAAATTCTTTAAGCGTCTCTAAGCTTGGTTGCATCGCACGGAGCAAAGGCAGGTGTTTTTAACTTGCTAGTTTGAAGAATTTTTAGGAGAGAGAAGAGTCGAGTAAGATATCAGAACAAGCTTAGAGGAGAAGGGAGCATCCATTAAATTTATAGCAAGAACAAGAGATTGAGTCGCTGTTTGGATCTTTTTTGGATGAGTAAAAGGGGGGTAAGCTGCTAAAAATGACAGCTTTTTGGCAGCTTCCCCCCAAAATCACTTCTATAAAAGTTGATTTTGGGGGAAAGCTGTCAAAAAAACTACCATTTTTAGCAGCTTTCTCCCCTTTTACCCATTCAAAAAAGGGAACCAAACGGGGCCTGAGAGAGAGCTCAGACAGAGGGGAGTTGAGCATTTAAGACTCACGGGCGGCGCTGGAGCGTGCGCACCGCGCCCAGAGCTTCACGCGTTCACGGGTCTCCTCCGCGCTCTGATCGCACATTAATTTCTTCTCGTTTCTCATCGGGAAAGGGGAAAAAAATATTTATTACTTTTTCTCGGGTATTTTCAAATTTAAGTTGGGCCAAAAGATTATCTGGCCCATCTCTATTCCGCTCTAAAGAGTTGGGCCCATCAAAGAAAATCCTGACGTAGCTCTTTGTCGCCCAAAGCTTGAATTTGAATTCTAGGACTTGGAAGGCACAAAGATCCAGCTCAAGAGCTACACCAGTACATAAAATTCTCAAATCATAAAATTCTCAAATTCAGAAACTTCGTTGTAACGGTGTCTCTTCTATCGGATAGGTTGTCAAATAAGTATTTGGAAAAATCACATGAAATCTCTTACGAGATTGATACATTCTAACAGCAAAACTTTCTGCCGTTTTACTACTTTGATTAAGGTAAGGGTCTGTTTGTTTGCACGAAAGTAGCAAAGAAGTAACTGAAGTAGAGGAAGTTTCTCCTACTTCAAGCAAAAAATTATATATTTTTCTCCGAAAAGACTACTTTAGCTACTTTCATAAATACAGATGTGATGTCTAGGTGACACTCCTACTTCCTAGATTTTTTTCCCGCACTTGAAAGCTCAGAAGTAGAGGGAAAGTGGATGAAAAGTGGGGTCCAAATTAGAGATTTACCAAGGACGGATGATCTTAAATAATATATCCAATTTCTATTTAAACAAACAAATAAATAAAAGAAGACGATGAAGTACTATTTCAGTAACTTTTAAAAATATATGAAACAAACAAAATAAGTACTACTTCCGCTACTTTCTACTTCATAATTGAGGAAGTTACATCTTTGATTCACTTCTTACTGACCTGGCTCTTTGTCGCTCAAATCTACTCCTCTCGAGGATCCAAAAATTTACTATTAATGCCACAATAAGCGTTACATCTGTAGTATTATTACTGTAGCAAAAATAGAATACTGTAGCATTGTAAAATTACTCTAAAGGTAAAAAGTCTGTAGCAAAAGAAGGAGCCGTGCTTTGCACGGGGTGCACACTAGTCTTGAATTGAATTCTAGGACTTGAAGGCACAAAAAGATCCATCTCAAGAGCTACACCAGTACATAAAATTTTCAAGTTCAGAAACTTCGTTGTCAAATAAGTATTTGGACAAATCACATGATCAATCTCTTACAAGATTGATACATTCTAACGGCAAAACTTTCTGCCCGTTTTACTACTTTGAATAAGTTTGGCACATTCTAAACGTTCGATTCCTACTCACTATTTTTGTCAGCCCTGCTAATGGTTTGTGAAACTATACAAAATTTACAGGGTCTGTGGATTTCCCATAGTTAAGGGGAATTTTGTGCAAATCCCCAAAGTATAGGGGGTCTTGTGAATTTTGCCCGTATTTATGTTCTACATAAAAAAAAATACAATCTATCTACAATGTAGTAGACACAAACATTTGATTGGAAATGAAATAAATCGAGGCACAAATCCTACAGGTCTTACTAAATAATTGTTTGAAAGTGTTGATGTTATTAATATGCGAGTATATTCTCACACTGGACTAGATGAGAAAGAGTGACAGGTTAAAATAGGAGGTGGGGGGCAATATCTAATATTTAGATTAAAATTGATTTCGAACATTTATTTAAGGCTCATAAACTCAACTTATTTGATTAATTAGGTTTGTAGATCATGCGTTGGATCAATAACCCAACTCGACGACTTGACAACAGTAAATATTGATGTCCCAAACGGCTACCATTTTTGTTCGAATTCTCAAGGGCTCGGCTCAATTAAGACTTTCTACTTGATGCAAGAATTTTCCAATATCATCACTAGTTTTTAGAAGTTATCGGGTTGAAGGCCGAAGCCTATTTTCACACGTAGCCAATTAGCAGAAAGCCTAGCAAAATTTTCAACTCCGCAGAATTCTTTGTAATGGTAGTCTTTTTATATTAGTTTTTCTTCATTTTCTTTTCATTTGGCGTCATTGCTAGACTCATTCCAGATATATTAAAAAAGAAATGGTATCAATAAAACTCTCCACGAGCTTTTACCTAGAGATCAGAGAGAGAGAGAGAGAGAGAGAGAGAGATTAAACCAAGAGACAATGTAAGTCCAGTTTCAGATACAAAGCTAAAAACAATTACAGAGTATATCTAGCTTAATATGATGAAGTAAGGAAGTAATAAAAAAAAAAATCACGCATCCAAGATCCAACATGAAATATAAGATTTTAGAAAATGAGAATCTCATGTGTCTTAGCTTTTATAATAATCACTGATACATAGCACTTTACACATTTTTTTTTACAGTTGCAACAGTAAAGATTGTGCGGTACATTTTTGGAATAACTAACCGTTATGCCTGCATTGAACGGATCAAAGAGAGATAATTTTATGCTTAGGGGGGTTAGTCATCTAGAACTTAAAACTAAAACTGGGATAATTTGTGAGATAAATTTTTAAGGTGTTAGTCACATAGAACTAGGAAATGGGATATTTTTTTATAGCGTTAGTCAAGTAGAACTTTTGTAGAACTAGAACTGTATTATTTTTTTGGTGCGTTAGTCAAGTAGAATTCTAGAACTGTATTATTTTTTTGGTGCGTTAGTCAAGTAGAATTCTACTAGAATTAGAATTGGGATAATTGATCATAGTGCGTTAGTCAAGTAGAATTCTACTAGAATTAGAATTGGGATAATTGATCATAATTATCCCACAAATTAAACTACTTATATATATAACCATAAGTTCTCCTCTCTCAAATTATCCCACACATCGGAAATAATACAATTGGAAAAAAAAAGTGAAACACCACCTCCCTCCTTATTGGTTAGTTTCTCCGCCTAGAAAATTTCTCTGCCATGAAGTCAATCATCCGTTCATTTTTCTGTCTTTACTTTGTTTTTGTGATGATTAGATCTTTTATTATTATCTTCAAGATGTATTACTTTATTGATAGCTTTTTGACGTTAAATTACTTTATTATTATTTGTTTGATCAAAGTTTTCTCTCCACAACAGTGGTTTAGGTTAAGAATATAGTGTTAGTGGGTTAGTGCTAAAAATATGCGGGCTATTTATGTTTTTTTATAAGCTAGAAAGCAACTTTGTGATCACATTGATGATTAGATGTTGAATGGTTAATGGTGATATCTATTATTATTAAATCGGCTCAGTAAATTGATTGGGATATTTATAGTTCATCTGTCGATCATCTGTTTAGCGGCCATGGATGATTCCTGTGTACATTTCATTTATTTGCTGATTTGGTTTCAGCGATCATGATGAGATTGGTCCAAAGGGTTAATGGCTGAAAAATGCTTATTTTTCTTTCTTTATGATGTTATGAGATTTGAACTTCGACATTTATGATCCTCCACTAGAAGCTCCACGAAATGTTGCTGATGCAGACGATGACTCCGATAAAGAAGATGAGTTATAGACTCAACGAGCAGCTATAGGAGCTTGGAGAAATTCTATGGCAGATGCTATGTGGGATGATAGAAGCCATGTGAGATGATGGAAGTCGAGTCACTCTAGGGATTTAGATTTTTATTTATTTGTAAATTATTTTATTATTTGGGATGAATAGTGATGCTTTATTGCATTATATTTTATAGTTATTACTAGAATTTGCTTATCAATATTATATTATTTTTAATATACAATTATTAACAATAGTAATTTATACCCACCATTACCCCCACCAAATTATCCTACCAAATTATGTAACTTCATAATATTATCCATCATTATCCCACCAAATTATCCTACCAAATTATCCCACTTTAAGAATTACCCATCATTGTTCCACTAAATTATCCCAGTGTTAAAAAATTATCCCACTTTACCAATTATCCCAGTTCTACTTAAAAAGTTCTAGGTGACTAACCCCCCCTTAGGAATTTGGAGAAGAGAGCGATCAATTAACATCGAAATGAATAACACAGAGGAAAAGGATGCAGCCGTTGTATTTGTAGGCAAAAGTACTGGAAGAGGGTCGCGAGCATCTAACATGGCTCACGGGCGGATCGGAGCAGGCCGGGGTTGACGCGTTCACGGGTCATCCTGCAGAGATTTGTCGTGCAGCTTGAGATCATGATTCAGAAAAGAAAATATCAACTGGCCTTGCCTTGTTTGAGTTACTTTAATTCATGCCGTAGAAAACGATACAACAACAACCCAGCATTTATCCTAAATGTTTGTGACCGGCGACGTGAATCATGTTTTTTTCAATCTATTCTGTTACGGGTCATCTCCTTCGTTAAGTTAATCTTAATCATATCTTTCTTAATTAATTGCTTCTATCCAAGTCATTCTAGGTCGACCTCTAGATCTTCTGGCCCCATTAATTCTAATAATATCACTTTTCATAATCGGTATACTAAGGGGTCTCCGTTGTACATGACCAAACCATCTTAATCTATTCTCTCTTATTTTATCCTCAGTAGGTGTTTTCATCAAAAGTTGCCTTCATCATTGATTTCATTAGAACTTTAATCGTTTACAAATGAATTCAAATAACAAAAATTTGATTTCATTAGAACTTTAATCGTTTACAAATGAATTCAAATAACAAAAATAAAAATTACAACTTTCTTGAAAATAAACGCAAGATCCGTTTATCGTCTCTTGCTTGCGTGGGTCTTTGGCCTGTGACGGGGACGTCGATATCCGTGGACTACCTGGCACTCAGATATGTTCCGAAAAAATCGGACAGAGCTTCGCCGATCCGCGAGGAGATCTAGAAGCTTGAAGCGCCTATCTCGGCTAAAACGAGATATTTGCTCTACTTAGGATTACCGGCGAAGGGTAATACTAAGGAACGGGCACGGGTGATGAAGAATCTGATGAAGACCTCTCCTCTGTTGAAGCGCTCGACCACTCTTCACTGCAGCAGGGCTTCGCCAACTCTCCAAAAATCCAGATCCTCAAAAATGAGGCCTAAGGTTGCTATTTATAGGCAATGGGGGCACCTGGGACGCCTAGACACCCCTGGGGTGTCTAGGAAAAGCCTAGACACCCCTAGGGTGTCTCAGAAAATCCGAGACACCCCTAGGGTGTCTCGGAATTTCCGAGACACCCTTGGGGTGTCTCGGAAATTTCCGAGACACCCCTGGGGGTGTTTTGGAATTCCTGAGACATTCCGTTGAGGTGCATTCGTCCGCTTCCGCTGTAAATTCTTCGTCCGAACTCGGATTTGAGTGATTCCAAGTACGTTGGAAGCTTGACGAAGAGTTCTATCTGCTCCAATGGTTGGATCATCTGTAGAATGAATGAGATATGAAGGGCTTTGTTCCTTTTGTAAACATCGCAGGGTCCCCGATTAGCCCGTGCCCTCGTTATTCCAAAATTCTATCAGCTCACGTAGTTCGTCGATTCACTTCAATCGTTCATCGACGTCAATCGAACTCCTGTGAACCCGATAGTGACGTTCATTGTCGTTCCTTAACACTGAGCTGTTCGTAGAGACCTATAGGCAATTTTCGATGCCTACAGATACCCCCTCCAAAGCGTTCCGGACTCGTTTCTTTTATAGAAGAGGCTGGAATACTTTGGATGTGATTGGTCCAACCTTCAGTCGGCGTAAAGGACCTGTAGTTAGCTTCAACTCTTGGCTCCTTCGATTTTCGGTCTATTCGATGCTTTGACGAATAACCGAAGTTCTTCCGGCATTGCGTTTATCGCCTGGGCGTCGTCGGAGTCTCGAGTCTACAGCTGATGAATTGAGTTTGGCTCGTGTCATTGAGTTGACTTTGAACTACCTTCGTCACATTGTGTTGACCTAGGATTTCAGATCACTGTATGTTGACTTTTTGCCGCAACGCGTTGACTGGCGTTGACCCTAGGGTTTCGAACGTCGAATGTTGACTTTTGGTGCAACGCGTTGACTGGCGTTGACCTAGGGTCACGCGTTGACCGGCGTTGACCCCAGGGTTTCGAACGTCGAACGTTGACTTTTTGGTCGTAACGTGTTGACTAGCGTTGACCTAGGGTTACGCGTTGACCGGCGTTGACCCTAGGGTTTCGAACGTCGAATGTTGACTTTTTGTCGCAACGCGTTGACGGGCGTTGACCTAGGGTTACGCGTTGACCGGCATTGACACCAGGGTTTCGAACGTCGAACGTTGACTTTTTGGTCGCAACGCGTTGACTGGCGTTGACCTAAGGTTTTTGAACCTCGTACGTTGACACAGTTTATACTCATACGTTTTCTGGAGTATACACAGTATAATCTCTTAAGGTATTGGAGCATGACGGTCCCAAATGTTGGGGCTGCAGGACCAACTGTTAAAGCTGATTCATCTGCATGTGTGGATTTTATCCTGAATGTTGTTGGATAATCGAGTAACGAGGCCAACTAATAGAGCTGATGCATCAATGACTCGTACTTATAGAATTTTTGGCAAATTCTCAGCCATCAACGGGTTTGATAAGCCTTTACCGACTACCGTTTGAGTCGGGCTAGCATGCAGATTGTTTAGATCCGTTCTGCACATAATGTTGTGCTAAAAGAGTTAACTTTTTTAGTGCTACGACATTGAATACGTAGACTTCGTCTTTCTCACGGGAATAGACTATCCGGCAACGCGTGTTAGGCGCTGACTTATCCTTCTTAGGATTCAGGATAAAAATCCCTAGACTCGGATTCTGGTGTCTTCTTCAATCAATAAAAGACTAAACCGGCAACGCGTGTTAGGCGTTGACTTATCCCTGCTTAAGCTTCGGGATAAAATTCCCCATGCGTGTAAGGCACGGATTATGGTGTTATTAATAACAACCTGCCACAATGTTGAATATGTGGTCTTTTGTCCTTTTTACGGTCAAAGACTAACCGACAATGCGTGCTAGACATAGACTTTGGGATTTTTGGCAAACCCCCAGCCATCAACGGGTTTGACGTGCCTTTACCGATTACCGTTTGAATCGGGCTAGCATGTGAATTATTAAAACCCGTTTCACATGTAACGTTGTGCTAAGAGAATTGCTTCTCTTAGACTTAATGCTATGATTTTGAATACATAGACTTCGCCATTTCTTACGGGAATATGGCATCCGGCAACGCGTATTAGGCGTTGACTCATCCCTACTTAGGATTCGGGATGAAAGTCCCCAGAATTATACTCTGGTGTCTTTTTCAATCGGTGAAAGACTAAACCGGCAACGCGTGTTAGGCGTTGGCTTATCCCTGCTTAGGCTTCGGGATAAAATTCCCCATGCATAAAAGGCATGGATTTTTGTTGCTACGATGCTGAATACGTAGACTCGGTCGTTTTTACGGGAACGAACCACCCAGCAACGCAGGTTAAGCGCTGACTTATCCCTACTTAGGCTTCGGGATAAAATACCCCAGACTGGATTCTGGTGTCTTTTTCAATCGGTGAAAGACTAAACCGGCAACGCGTGTTAGGCGTTGGCTTATCCCTGCTTAGGCTTCGGGATAAAATTCCCCATGCATAAAAGGTATGGATTTTGGGAGTTGAAAAAGGTGGTGTCTTCTCTTGGGGCAAAGACGAACCCGAAATAGGAGAGGAAGAATTTTATATTCTATCTCCCGACACTGAGGAAGAAGAATTTTATATTCTATCTTCAGCTGGAAAGGAGACTCGAGGTGGGATCTTCACTCCTAGAATCCAAAAAGATGAAACTAAGAGTGGGATCTTCACTCCGAGAATCGACAAGATTCGGATAACCCTAACTGTCGGAAGGTTTGATTACCGAACTAAAGATAAATTTCTCGTTTATCGAGAGTGAATTGTGGTCTTGGTCCTAACTGTAGGAATGTTTGACCAAACAGGGGTTTGAGATGACCCTAACTGTAGGAAGGTTTGATCACTCGAATTGAAAGTGGACCTCTCGTTCATGGAAGGAATCGAGAGGGGACTTTAGTTGTGGCCCTAACTATAGGAAGGTTTAACCAGGTAGACAGTGAGAGTAGGAGTACAAATCACATCGAGAGTGTTGACTCATACAAATCACAGTGGGGTTTAGTGTTTATCACTTTGTTTGTAATGATCGGGTTATCCCTAAGAGAATTACATATAGTATTTTTCCGGGAACTTCCCGTTACATGAATCATCCACCCCCAGTTTCTTCGCGAAACTGGGTTTATCATTGCATTCGGTTACATGATCGGGTTATCCTTAAGAATATTACATATAAAAATTCTCCAGGAACTTCCCGTCAACGGTAGGAAACAGTTTAGACTCATATACCTATTGGAGTATCAAGAAGCAGTTTAACCTCTTATACTGATCAGAGGATTGAGAAACAGTTTATACTCGTATACTCTTTGGAGTCTTAAGTGACAGGTATGCAAGACGAACTCCTCCGTGACGGGATCTTTGCAGTTCATTGCCTGATTGCGGAAGCGTTTGATGAAGGTATCCACCGACTCTCCGTCTTTTTGTTTCTCATCGAAGAGTGTTTTGATCGACACTTCTGCGTCATCATCGAAGAAATGAGTGAGAAACATGCTCTCCAGGTCCTCCCAGCTGTTGATGCTTCCGGGCTTGAGGCGGCGGTACCAATCGAAGGCGGGCCCGCGAAGGGTGCCAACAAATGACCGGACCATCAGAGGCTCGTTGCCAGATATTACTCCCAAATGGGATTTGAAATAGATCAGGTGCTGAGTGGGGGAACCTTTCCCGTTGAACGGCGTGAAGTTGATCAGGTTGAATTTCGCCGGATACGGGATCGAATCCCACTCTTTCGGGTAAGGACACGGAATGCCGGTCTTCTTTATCTCTCGAGCAGACATCAGGGCGTCAATTTTTCTTTCGAGATCCTTCATCTTTTCGACCTCATCTATATCCTGTTTTGAACAATTTTCGAGAAGAATAATACGGCCACCCCCAGTGTTATCATCATTGGTGGGTCCACCCCCAGCGTCGTTATTTTTAGTGGGGCCACCCCCAGTATTTTTGGACGGTGCATCGGCTATGATAATTTCGTCCACTTCCGGATCGCTGTCAACTGCGGCGTTCTGGGTGCGACGGCTGGATTCAACTAGCTGATTTGACAAAGCTCGGATTTGTTGGTCGTGCATTTGTCTCATCTCCTGCATAGCCATTTCCATTTCGATTTTGAATGCTTCTTTCTTCTTGGCTAGAGCATCCTCAATGATTTTGGCTATTTGCTCGGTGTTGACCATGAACACTTCTCGAGCTTGCCCTATGCTAGACGTTGTATCATCGGAGGCGAGTGCAGAATAAGAATCTGAGAGTTCATCATCGGAATGGATTCCTTCATGGCTTCCATGGTAATCGTCATATCCGACGGCTTCTAGCTGAAGCTGAGCTATTCCCGAATTGACTCTGCTTCCTGGAGAGAAATTAGGGTCGGAACCACTTGAAACAATTGGAGATTTTCCCTTGTTGACCATGTTGATGGTAACTTCTGGGAATTCATCATCTCGAGCAACCGATCCTCTTTGGTGGAAACGCCTTGATTTGGGTTTCGTAGTTCCATCGGAGATTCTCTCGAATATCGAGACCCTCTGCAGAGCGGTCTTGGGGCAGCTACACGTTGATAATACTGCCCTGATAATTTTGATACACGGACAGTGAGAGTCTGCTTTCCAGGTACTTTTCTTTTGAAATTTATTCGTACCCCTAGTCCGATAGTACAACTCATCGGCATTATGCCCAGAGCAACCTATCGACTGTTTACATGAATTCTCAGGTATAACGCGTTCGTCTGTCTGACGCGTTTTCCTCTGAGTAAACATTACCTTGTTGGCGAGTCGCACGTTTGGAATCACACCTTTGTGAGGGTGAAACCTTAACGGGCTCCTGATTTTTTGCACGCACCGCCAAGCGGGCCGTTGCAGAAATCCCTTTGTTAGGAGGTCGCGTACGACCCCCAGTCCGGATGTTGGCTCGAAGCTCCTTCAACGATCTGGGGCTTTCCTTAACAAGCGCTTTTCCTCGATTCTCGGGTAGGGCACCGATACGATCTTTCAGAGGAATCCTAAACTTGGGGAAATCCGCGCTGCGGTAGGGCTTTATCGGAGGTTCGGGATCTGAAGTTGACGAAGGCCGGAGAGCAACGTTGCCTGCTTTTGCCTTAGGCGCTGATTTGGCTTTTGGCACCCAAACTCGTCTGCGCTTAGGCGGCTTCTCCACTGCTTCTCCCCTCTGCATTTCTTTCGCTTTCTGCAAAGGGGCTCGGGCATGTGCGAGCAATGCTCGACGCTTCTTGATTCGTTCCTCGAGGGTGGAGCGGGTCCTCTTGACACGAACCCATTCGTTCGTTTCTGTCTTGGAGGAGGAGTTGGTTGTTCACCGTTGTTGTTCCCGGCGCTGCCTGGATTTTAGATCCACATTATAGCGGATCCCGTCCATCGGCTCCAAAGCCTTGGTCAGCTGACGAGTAAGGCGTTGACGCCGTCTTTGGCGTGCTCTCTTTGACAATGCTGGAGCGTCTTCAGTAGCCATCTCCTCGGCGGAGGAGAAGTCCGGATCTGCGGTCTCGACCACGTTGGACGACGCAGGGACGTCACGTGGTGCAAGTGCAGCGGCGGCAATGGGGTCTTGGATCTTCGAGCCGAAGGTCCTGCGAACATTTCTGGAAGAGGATGCCTTCCTGCGCCTGTTCGGAGAGGCGGATCTGGGCAGCGAGGCCGTTAGCTCCCACTGTGGCCGCCAGTTTGTTTTCGTCGAAAGTTGCCTTCATCATTGATTTCATTAGAACTTTAATCGTTTACAAATGAATTCAAATAACAAAAATAAAAATTACAACTTTCTTAAAAATAAACGCAAGATCCGTTTATCGTCTCTTGCTTGCGTGGGTCTTTGGCCTGTGACGGGGACGTCGATATCCGTGGACTACCTGGCACTCAGATCTGTTCCTAAAAAATCGGACAGAGCTTCGTCGATCCACGAGGAGATCTAGAAGCTTGAAGCGCCTATCTCGGCTAAAACGAGATATTTGCTCTTCTTAGGATTACTGGCGAAGGGTAATGCTAAGGAACGAGCACGGGTGATGAAGAATCTGATGAAGACCTCTCCTCTGTTGAAGCGCTCGACTACTCTTCACTGCAGCAGGGCTTCGCCAACTCTCCAAAAATCCAGATCCTCAAAAATGAGGCCTAAGGTTGCTATTTATAGGCAATGGGGGCACCTGGGACGCCTAGACACCCCTGGGGTGTCTCAAAAAATCCAAGACACCCCTAGGGTGTCTCGGAAATTCCGCGACACCCTGGGGTGTCTCGGAAATTTCCGAGACACCCCTGGGGGTGTTTTGGAATTCCTGAGACATTCCGTTGAGGTGCATTCGTCCGCTTCCACTGTAAATTCTTCGTCCGAACTCGGATTTGAGTGATTCCAAGTGCGTTGGAAGCTTGACGAAGAGTTCTATCTGCTCCAATGGTTGGATCATCTGTAGAATGAACGAGATATGAAGGGCTCTGTTCCTTTTGTAAACATCGCAGGGTCCCCGATTAGCCCGTGCCCTCGTTATTCCGAAATTCTATCAGCTCACGTAGTTCGTCGATTCACTTCAATCGTTCATCGATGTCAATCGAACTCCTTTGAACCCGATAGTGACGTTCATTGTCGTTCCTTAACACTGAGCTGTTCGTGGAGACCTATAGGCAATTTTCGATGCCTACAGTAGGCGCAACATCTAATTTACTACGGATGCACTTATTTCTTATTCTATTTTTTTAATGTATACCCATAAGACCATCGCAACATTCTCATTTTTGATACACTCATTTTTTGAACATGTTATTTTTAATTGCCCAACATTTTGACCTATAAAGCATATATAGTTGGTCTTATAATCGTCCTATAGAATTTTTCCTTTAGTTTCACTAGTATTCTACGATCACATAAGACTCTCGAAGTACTCCTCCATTTCATTAACCTTCCCGATTTGATTTGATGCACAACGTCATCCTCTATCTCACCATCATACCTAATGATAAATCCTAAATAGCGAAAATGATTAGTTTTGGGTATTTCTTGGCCATCAATATGTACCATAGGCTCTCTTTCTTTCCTAATTTTACTAAAAATACACTCCATATATTATGTTTTTATTCTACTAATTCTAAAACCTTTAGACACTAGAGTTTGTCTCCATCTTTCTACTTTAGAATAATATCTCTTTTAGTTTTATCAACTAATATTATATCATCAGCAAATAAGATACACCATGCGATTTCATCCTGAATGTGCTTAGTAAGGTGGTTCATAACTAATGCAGAAATATAAGGACTTAAATCTGACCTTTAGTGTAAATCTATGGTAATAGGAAATTGTTTAGTCTCTCCTTTATTAGTTCTTACTCTAGTTATTACTCTATAATACATATCTTTTATCACATCAATATATAATACTAAATGCATGTTTCTTTTCTATAACACCCACCACATTACCTCTCTAGGTACTCTATCATAAGCTTTTTCTAGATCAATAAAAATCATATGTAGATCATTTCTCTTCTCTTTATATATCTCCATCAACCATCTCAAAATGTATATGTTCCATATATAGTTGACCTTTCAAGCATAAACTCAAATTGATTTTCAGATATACATGTCTCTTTTCTTAATCTTTTCTCAATTACCCTCTCCCAAAGTTTTATAGTATGACTCATGAGTTTTATACCTCGATAATTTGAACAGCTTCGTATATCTCCTTTATTCTTATATATCAATATAAAAGTACTAATACTCTACTCATTCGGCATTCTTTTCGTCTCGATAATGTTATTAAATAGTTCAATTAACTATCCTAAGCCTATATCTCCAAGGCATTTCTAAACTTCAATATGGATATCGTCGGTCCTACGGCTCGTCCACATTTTATTTTCTTTAGAGCATCTTTAACCTCACTAATCCTAATTTTTCGACAATATCTATAGTTCCTATCATTCACTATATAGTCAAAATCTCTATTTTGCTCACTTTGTTTGGTTATAATTAAACAATTAATAAAAGTAACCCTTCCTCCTTTCTTTTATTTTCCCGTCAGTCACTAGAACTCTTTGGTCATCACTTTTAACACACACAATATTACCCAAATTTCTACTCTTCCTTTCTCTAGTCTTAACAAGCTTATATATATCTTTCTCTCTTTCATTAGATTCTAACTTCTTATAAAAAAATTCATAAGCCTTGTATTTATTTTCACTAATCGATCTTTTTGCTTCTTTCCTTACTAGTTTATATTTTTCTAAGTTTTCTCTACTCCTACACTTTTGCCACTCTTTATATAAAGGTTTTTTTTCCTCTCTAATAACCTTTTGCACACTCTTATTCTACAACAAACTCTCCTTACCGCCTAATCTACAACATTTAGATTCTCTTAGTATATCTTTAGCCACTTTCCTAATGCAAGAAGACATGTTATTCCACATAATACTAGTCTTATTATTTATATTCCATATATATTCTTTCATTATCTTATCTTTAAAATATATTGAATTCTCCCGTTTTAAATTTTACCATTTAGTTCTTAGTCTCTTGTTCACGTTAGTTTTTTTACTATACTTTTTAATAGATATGTCTAAGACCATCAATTTATGTTGTGTACTTAAACTCTCTTCTGGTATAACTTTACAATCTTTGCATATTAACTTATCCATCATTTTAGTAAGAAAAAAGTCTATTTGACTATTATTAAAACCACTTTTAAAGGTTATTAAGTGTTCATCCTTTTTTTTCAAAAAGTATATTTGCTATTATCAAATCATATGATATTGCAAACTCTAAAATTGATTTACTCATATTGTTCTTATCTTCATACCTGAAACCTCAATGTATCCCCTCATATCCGTTATTATCCTTACCAACATGCCAATTAAGATCCCCTCCTATAAGTAATTTCTCTCCAAATAGGATTCCTTGTACTAATTCATCTAATCTATCCTAAAATTCCCTTTTAATACTCTCGGGCAAACCTATTTGTGGTGCATAAATATTAATAATATTAATAACCTCTACACCTAAGATAACTTTATTAGTATTATTCTATCTCCAACTCTCCTTACATCTACACCACTTTCTTTTATTATATTATCTACAAGAATTTCCACTCCATTTCTATTCTTCTCTTTTCATGTGCGCCAAAGTTTATATCTTGTCTTTTCAATTTCTCTAGATTTTTTGTCTATACATTTAGTTTCTTGTAAACAAATTATATTTATCCTTCTTCTAATCATGATATCCACTAATTCTATTGTCTTTCCAGTAAGTGCACCTATATTCCAAGTAGTTAATCTAATTTTAGTTTTTTTGGAAAGCCTCCTACCATTTTTCCTCTTAGACCGTTCTAGTCTATACCCAACACTATTAGGTACCATATTAGAGGATTGTAGATTCTTAAAACACCATTGCTTGCTTGTCATTACACCGAGGTGACATCAATGTAATGTGTCGCTTCCGGGGACGCTCTAACAAATCACCCTTGCTTACTTATCATTGTATCGGGGTGGGATCGATGCAACGTGTCGTGGTGGGGACGCCCCGACGAGTATATAATAGGATACATTTTTCATGTGAATCCGACTATGCTTTACGCCGGCTGTCGGCTACCTAACATAACCCTCCTTCTTTATCCTGGCTTGGGATAGACAGTGCTGACAAACAGCATTGGCGGAGTTATGCTGTAGAAAAGGATAACAACTATTAATTAGATTGGGTCAATTTGATATTAGACTCTCAGGACTGTTGGTCAACAATGGAGGCACCGATTTTTTGAGTCAAAAATAGAGGCACCGTTTCTTGTGTCAAAAATGGAGGCTTCGTCTGCCTTTCGTTGGACGAAAATTTTGACAAAATGGAGCCGTTGTTTGTTGACAATTAGTGGATATGGAGTCCATAAAAACCTGCTGCACCTCTCCTCTCAGTAAATCAATCCTCCGAAGCAATCCTTGACAGAGCCATTTGAGTGAGAGCAAAACAAAAGAGAGAGGGCTAAAATTTTGTATGTGTGTTGTATTTGAGAGATTGAATATAGTGAAAGCCCCCTCTTGCCGTGGACGTAGATCAATTTGATCGAACCACGTAAATATTATGTTTGTGATTGTCTCTCTATTCTCTGGTTTAGTGGGTCATTTACCCAACAACTGGTATCAGAGCTTCTCGGTTCTAGGACAGCTTTCAATCCTCTATAATGGCTTCCGTAAAGTTCTCAGTGTCGATCTTTGATGGCCAGAATAATTTCGGCCTATGGAGGATAAAGATGGAGGCTTTGTTGCGACGTGAAGGCACGGTTAAAGCTATCGATGGGAAATACCCAGAAGATATGACTAGTGACGAGATCGAAGAGATGGACGAAAAGGCTCACAGCGCCTTGCAATTGTCACTATCCGACAATGTGCTTCGTGAAGTTGCCGATGAGGAAACGGCAGCGGGGTTGTGGTCAAAGCTCGAAAGTCTCTACATGAAGAAATCTCTTACTACGAGATTATACCTGAAGCAGCGGCTATACACATTGAAGATGAAAGAAGGTACACCCATTCAAGAACACTATAGGCTGTCTAAAAATCACAATAGATAGCTGATCCCCATCAAACACCGATGATGGAAGTTACAATCTGACGACTTCCAGAAGGCTACAATTTGAAGACTTTCACGTAGATCGCTGAAGGTTACGATCTGACGACCTTCACGATAACTGATGAGAGCTCTAGTTTAACAGCCTTCACCATAAACATCGAGAGTTACAATCTGATGACTCTTGCATATCAAAGAGCTAAAGTAAAGATTACAAAATGATGATCTTTGCAACGCTTCGACAGAAAGAGACTACAAATCAATGGTCTCTTCAAATCAAGACGTGGAAGTCCTCCCCACGTACCAGCATCAAGATGCGCCGCGTTCATAGCCACGAACACAGCTCAAATGCAGCTCCAAAAGTTGCAAACGCAGCTTAAATCACCACTGGACGCAGCTCAACATTCTTCCTCGGTTGAATGCACTCAAAAACTCTAAGAAATCCAGCAGAGAGTGATTGAGAGAAAAAGAGAGAGAAAGCCACACAAGAAATCTGTGAGCTCTCAATATTTTGTATGAGTGTTGTATGTTGAGAAAGAAATATAGTGATACACCCTCTTGCCGTGGACGTAGATCAATTTGATCGAACCACGTAAATATTGTGTTTGTGAATGTTCTATTTTCTGGTTCTGTTTTAAATTATCCTAACAAACTGGTATCAGAGCTTCTCGGTTCTAGGACAGCTTTCAATCCTCTACAATGGCTTCTGTGAAGTTCTCGGTGTCGATCTTTGATGGCCAGAACAATTTCGGCCTATGGAGGATAAAGATGAAGGCTTTGTTGCGACGTGAAGGCACGGTTAAAGCTATCGATGGGAAATACCCAGAAGATATGACTAGTGCCGAGATCGAAGAGATGGACGAAAAGGCTCACAGCGCCTTGCAATTGTCACTATCCGACAATGTGCTTCGTGAAGTTGCCGATGAGGAAACGGCAGCGGGGTTGTGGTCAAAGCTCGAAAGTCTCTATTTGAAGAAATCTCTTACTACGAGATTATACCTGAAGCAGCGGCTATACACACTGAAGATGAAGGAAGGTACACCCATTCAGGAACACCTTGATGAATTTAATAAAATTGTCATGGATATGAAAAACCTGGATCTAAAGCTTGATGATGAAGACCAGGCTCTCATTGTGTTATGTTCCTTGCCTGACTCTTATGAAAACTTTGTTAACTCTATGTTGTATGGAAGAGAATCCATAAGTCTTGAGGATGTGAAGGCCTCTTTGAATTCTGCTGAGTTAAGAACAAAGTTGAATGGGAGAGGTACCGATAGGCAAGCTGACGGTCTGCTAGCCAGAGGTGGAATGAAGACCAGAGAGGGTGATAAAGGGCAATCCAGAAATCGTTCGAAGTCCAGATCAGCCCAAAACAAGAAACACGTGGAGTGTTTTTACTGTCACAAGAAAGGGCATTACAAGTCAGAATGTTATGCTCTAAAGAAGAAAGACAACCAGCGTGGTAAAACCTCAGATTCAGCTAATACGGCAAAGGCTGATACTGCCGTTGTTGCTGAGACGGTTCTTACAGTATATCCCTTGGATGGCCGTTCCGATAAAGAATGGATCTTGGATACAGGTGCGTCTTTTCATATGTGTCCAAATAAAGATTGGTTCACTACTTACAGATCTATAAGTGGTGGATCAGTTTTGATGGGTAACAATGCAGTTTGCAAGACAGTTGGCATTGGTACAGTTCGCATCCGGTGTCACGATGGGATAGTGAGAACTTTATCAGATGTGAGACACATCCCAGACTTAAAGAAAAATCTGATTTCTTTGAGTTCTTTGGATTCTATTGGGTGTTCTTACACTGGTAAAGGTGGAGCTCTTAGAGTTACTAAGGGTTCATTGGTTGTGATGAAAGGTAGTAAGGTGAACAGTCTTTATGTTCTCCAAGGCAGTATGGTGACAGGCTCTGTAGGTGTGTCTTCTGATGCTGATAGGGACACTACTCAGTTGTGGCACATGCACTTAGGCCACATGAGTGAGAAGGGGATGACTATTTTGAGTAAACATGGCTTACTCTGTGGTGATCATACATCATCACTGGATTTCTGTGAGCATTGTGTGTTTGGGAAGCAAACTCGGGTCAGCTTCTCGACTGGCTCACATACGACGAAGGGCACTCTCGACTACATCCATTCAGATTTGTGGGGACCTGCTCAGGTTCCATCCAAAGGTGGTGCTCTTTATTTTCTGACGTTTATTGATGATTTTTCCAGGAAAGTTTGGGTTTACTTTCTCAGGCGCAAAAGCGAGGTGTTCGAAACTTTCAAGAAGTGGAAAGTACTTGTTGAGAATCAAACTGGAAAGAAGATTAAACGTCTCCGAACAGATAATGGCTTAGAGTTCTGCAGTGGTGAGTTCAATCAGTTCTGCTCAAATTCTGGGATCGTACGACATCGCACGGTCAGGCACACTCCTCAGCAAAACGGGGTGGTAGAACGCATGAATAGAATGTTGATGGAGAGAGCTAGGTGTATGCTCTCAAACTCTGCCTTGGATAAAGGCTTCTGGGCTGAAGCTGTTAACACAGCTTGTTACTTGGTGAATCGGTCTCCTTCTACAGCCATTGAACACAAGACTCCAAATGAGGTATGGTCAGGTAAACCAAATGACTATTCAAATTTAAAGGTATTTGGATGTCCCGCTTACTATCATGTTAGAGAGGGTAAGCTTGAGCCTAGAGCTAAGAAATGCATATTTATTGGTTATGCTGATGGCGTTAAAGGCTATCGTTTGTGGAGTCTTGAACCTAATTCTCCTAAATTCATTATTAGTAGAGATGTTACTTTTAATGAAAGATATATGCTTGATCACGAGAAGGTTTCTGTTGAGTCTACAGGAAATGTAGAGAAGACCATGGATAAGGTGGAGCTTCAGGTGGAGCTCGAGGGAGAGACGTCTCAAAAGTCGTTTATAAAATTTGCTCCTACAGCTATAGAAGAGCAACATGATTCAGGCTCAGATGCTGATGATGATGAGACTGAAGAACCTTATTGTTTGGTGGAAAATTTTGTAACAAGAAAATAAGAAAAGAACTGTACTTGATTTTATTCTCTCTAACTGTTTAGAAAAAGAATGATTACAATTCTCTCAACTCTCAATTACAATTGGATTTCCGATTACAAAAGAGAAGAGAATGATCGAGATTCTCTCCTTTGTTTAATTCTGGGTTCTTCTTGGTAGCGATGAGATGCCTCCCTCGATTGTTCGCGTCGAGTTTGCTTCTCGTTGACGATCCGACGTCTTGTTTTACTGGAATAACTGTCTTGTCTGGTTGATAACTCTTGACGAGTTTCGTGATTCAGAACAAGTAACAAACTCTAATGATAGAGTTGTTTGAACCGAAAATAATTCGGTTAATAAGCCAAATATCGACGTTTTAGAGTTCCTCTGTCTGTTGATTTCCCAGACTGTGTAAGGAGTCAATCCTCCTTTTCTGATTCTGGAAGATCTGGTCGAAAGATCTTCTCCAAAATCTAACTTCGCCTGAAAGATCCTCTCAACAAAAATCCGCCCTTGATCTGATTATCAAAAATCCGATCTTGATCTGATTATCAAAAATCCGATCTTGATCTGATTATCAAAAATCCGATCCTTAACTCTGTTGAGTTTGTTGTTATTTATAGGGGATTAAGGGGTGTAACCACCTCCTTAATTCGCTCCTAAGTGGGGCTAATGGGATGTAACCGCCCCTTAAATCACTCCTGAGTGGAGCTGTGATCCCCTTAGATCGTGGGAAACAGTTTTGAAACTGTTCAACTCGTGTTTGAACGAGTCAAACGCAGATCCTGCATTCTGGCATGAATTCTGTGTCCAAACGCAGTGTCTGGAAGCTTGAACGCAGTGATTGGAAGCTGCGTTTGCAGCGGATGAAAGCTGCGTTTGGCAGCGGTATAGAGCTGCGTTGGGCAGCGCTTGGAGCTGCGTTGGGCAGCGTCGGGCGACGAATAGAGCTGCGTCAGCGATATTGAGCTGCGTTGTGCAGCGATGTTGAGCGGCGTCGGGCAGCGATGTTGAGCTGCGTCGGGCAGCGAATAGAGCTGCGTCCAGTGGCGATTTAAGCTACGTTTGCAACTTTTGGAGTTGCATTTGAGCTGCGTTCGTGGCTATGAACACGGCGCATCTTGATGTTGGTACGCGGGGAGGACTTCCACGTCTTGATTTGAAGAGACCATCGATTTGTAGTCTCTTTATGTCGAAGCGTTGCAAAGATCGTCATTTTGTAATCTTTACTTTAGGTCTTTGATATGCAAGAGTCGTCAGATTGTAACTCTCGATGTTGATTATGAAGGCTGTTTGATTAGAGCTTCCATAGTGGCGTATGCTCTCACGACAGCTGAAGAGATGAGTATTCAAGAGCCATCAAACTTTACTGAAGCTGTCTCATGTGGAGAATCTGGACGTTAGGTCACGACTATGATAGAAGAACTCAAGTCACTTTACAAGAATCAGACTTGGGATTTGGTGCAATTACCTAAGGGTAAAAGGGCAATTGGATGCAAGTGGATTTTCAAGAAGAAAGAAGGGATCCCAGGGGTTGAAGATGCTAGATTCAAAGCACGGTTGGTGGCTAAGGGTTATAGACAAAAGGAGGGAATTGACTATGATGAAGTGTTCTCTCCGGTTGTGAAGCATACCTCCATCCGTGTATTGCTTGCCATGGTTGCTCTATTTGATCTGGAGCTTGAGCAGCTTGATGTGAAGACTGCATTCTTGCATGGCGAATTTGAGGAGACTATTTACATGTCTCAGCCAGAGGGATACATCGTAGAAGGTAAAGAAGATCAAGTTTGCAGATTGAAGAAATCTTTGTACGGCCTGAAGCAATCTCCCAGACAGTGGTACAAGAGGTTTGATAATTTTATGCTTAGTCATGGGTACTCAAGAAGTACTTATGATAGTTGTGTGTACTACATGCATCTAGAAGATGATTCTTTTATTTATCTTCTATTATATGTCGATGACATGCTTATTGCTGCTAAGAACATATCGCAGATTCTTATTTTGAAGAAACAACTCAGTGATGAGTTTGAGATGAAAGATCTTGGTGCAGCAAAGAAGATCTTAGGTATGGAGATCAAGAGAGACAGGAAAGCTGGAATATTATATCTCTCACAGAAGAGCTATATTGAAAAGGTACTTGAACGCTTTGGGATGAAGAAGGCCAAGCCCGTTACGACTCATTTGGCTTCTCACTTTAGGCTCTCGGCTTCAGATTCACCTACAAGTGAGAACAAGAAGAAGGAGATGTCCCGAGTTCCATACTCCAATGCAGTGGGTAGCATAATGTATGCTATGATTTGCACTCGTCCAGACATTGCCCAGGCAGTCAGTGTAGTGAGCAGATACATGGCTCAACCAGGGAAGGCACACTGGGAGGCAGTGAAGTGGATCCTTCGGTATCTCAGGGGTACCTCAGATTTGGGTTTAGTTTTTGATAGCAATACTTTGGGAACCTCTGTTGTAGGTTTTGTGGATTCTGACTATGCAGGTGATCTCGATAAAAGGAGATCATTGACATGTTATCTTTTTACTCTTTCTGGCTCAGCTATTAGTTGGAGATCGACTCTACAGTCGACAGTTGCTTTGTCTACTATAGAGGCAGAATACATGGCAGCAGCAGAAGCAGTAAAAGAGGCCATTTGGTTGAGAAATCTTGTGAGGGAGCTTAGACTACAGCAGGAGGCTAGTTCAGTTGTATTTTGCGACAATCAGAGCGCAATACATCTAAGCAAAAACTCAGCACATTATGAGAGGACAAAGCATATTGATGTCAGATATCATTTCATTCGTGAGGCAACTGCTGAAAGAAACATCACGATGAAGAAGATTGGTACTGCAGACAACCCAGCTGACATGTTGACCAAACCGATCCCGGTCTTCAAGTTCAAGCACTGCTTGAATTTGGGAGGCATTCGCAGTTGTTAGCCAGCCCCGTTTGGGGCATTGTTTGCAAGAGGGGTCGAGTTTCACTTGTTCTATTATGAAGTGTACTCTCACGTTTAGTTTGGTTGGTGTCGGCTCAGTTTTTTTGAAAAACTTCACCGAGATGGAGATTGTTGGTCAACAATGGAGGTACCGATTTTTTGAGTCAAAAATGGAGGCACCGTTTCTTGTGTCAAAAATGGAGGCTTCGTCTGCCTTTCGTTGGACGAAAATTTTGACAAAATGGAGCCGTTGTTTGTTGACAATTAGTGGATATGGAGCCTATAAAAACCTGTTGCACCTCTTCTCTCAGTAAATCAATCCTCCGAAGCAATCCTTGACAGAGCCATTTGAGTGAGAGCAAAACAAAAGAGAGAGTGCTAAAATTTTGTATGTGTGTTGTATTTGAGAGATTGAATATAGTGAAAGCCCCCTCTTGCCGTGGACGTAGATCAATTTGATCGAACCACGTAAATATTGTGTTTGTGATTGTCTCTCTATTCTCTGGTTTAGTGGGTCATTTACCCAACAAGGACTTTTATTTTCAGAGATTAGTCTCCCAAACTATTGAAATTGCTAATTGATTTTCAAATATTACCTTCTTTTGCCTGCGTCAGACTCAAACGGAGGGGAGAAAGATGTGATTTTAAGGGCGGCATCGAACTAAAAGAAGTTACGATGCGACAAGTTAGAAGCAGCGGCTTACTCCTTCACGGGTCTCTCTGTATTTTCACGCGCGGATGTATGTAATGCAATGCTTTTGTTTTATATCGTGACATCCAGAGATCCTGCTGTTGAGGAGAGATGATCATGTGATGCTTTTTGTTAGGAATTTTCTTGTTTTGAACCAAACAAGCACAATACAAAAAATAAGAAAATTTGTACTTTTTAACTTCTCAAAACTTTTCCTATAATTTTTTTAAGAAATATAAGGAAATCAAATTTTGGATGGAAAACATTTCCTATAATTTATAGAAATGCAACCAAACACCCCCTAAGAGAAAATAAAGTACGTTCAGAGCGGTTTGTTCCTATGCTGATCCGCAAATAATAGTTTTATAAATATTATCCAATTTTTAAAACTTTCAAATAACCAAATAGTAAATTTTCACTGATAAAAACGACATTCATTTCAGCAGCAGGAAAGCTTCAAGATTACACAACGCAACAATCGAACTGGACCTGAATGATCTGGCAAAAGAAGGCGCAGATGATGCAGTGGGTGACAATTTCTTGGCAGAGAATTAACCCCAACTCTTACAATTTCAGTCTCTCAGTTCTCTTCTTATGAAGACAAACTCTTATGTTCTCGGTTTCCGACTCTATTCTCTATGTGCTATATTGTGTTTTGTTGAAATTGTAAGGTTTTAATAGCTGCAAGTTCAGCTCGATACACTCGGTTCTTAGTTTCCTGGGAGTTTTGGAAGCACAGTAGCTGTTTTTGGGTTGGTGACAACAAGGTCCGCTCCCTATCCAATACTGCTCCTGTCGTTTCCAAATCACTCCCAATTTTGTAAGTTTTATTCCTTCATATATATAATATAGTTTTGAACATGGTATCTGTTGATGTTATGTGATCACACAATCAGTTATGTCCGTGTTTGGATGAGTTTATTGAGGATTGATGAGGGACCGTTTTCTTCCCTTACTTTATGTCTGGTTCTTGAATTAGGTGTCTGAAAAATCTGCACATGTAGAAATTCGTAAGAAAGTTGGTTTGGTTCCCCCGTTATACCTCCGACCATCATGTTTTTCTATCGAGGTTATACTTACATGGTGTATGCTCATAAACTGAAAAAAGTCCAACTTATTTATGTGCTTAGATGAACATGAATGGCCTAGATGGGATCCAAAAAGCTAATGCAAGTAGGACTTTAGCTATGGATCCCCTACTATCAGAAAGCGCCCACAGAGCAAGGTAACTGCAGGTCCTCTTTGTGATGCTGCTGTTATGGTGGCACAAGGTAATCCTAGAGAACGGAGGAAGGCAAAGAGCAAAGAGGACTGAAATTATTTTTTGTGAAGAACAAAGAGACTAAAATGGAGAGAGACCATAGAATTACAAGGAGCTGGAGAGGTCATCTATGTAGGCGTCAAAAAATACTTGCAGACATCCAAATACCATTCAAAACAACATGCGAGAATAATTTACTCGTCATCAGGCAACACAAGGTGGCGCGGCAACTCATGGTGTCGCGGCTAAGGCGCGACAGCATAGGTTAAAGTTCGTGGGAGAGTGGTTTTGAGCACGATGGAACGTGCTCATAACCGTCTCTTTGGCCGCGGCAGCCTATACTGCCGCGCCAATAGCCGCGGCAGTGTAGACTGCAGCGGCCAAAGAGAAAACGGCCAGTCAGTTATTTCGCCTCCGTTTCAACTGTGGTGCACTGAGAGCCCTATAAATACCTCCCTAGGCACGAATTAAAGGACAGAGAGCATTTTTGGAGCAGAAGATACTTGAGTCTTTGGTGATTTTGAGAAAGAAAGAGAGAATTTTCACCCTCTGACAAGCATCATTTGGTGAATCCTAGAGATCTAAGCTCAGACTTGATCTTTGGAAGAACGGACATCTTACATCGATAAGATATTCGTTTTCAAATCTTTACTTCGATAAACGAAGGAGAGATCCTTAAACAACCTCTCGATCTACGAATCGGTGGTCCACGAACTAAAGCATTCCCGGCACAGGCAAAGTCCCACAAAAGCAGGAGTTGATAAACAATTTCTGTGTTATTTTCTCGAGAGTTGTATTTTCTTTTATTTTCATTGTAATTCTTTGTAAACGATCGAAGTTTTAATGGAATCTGCAATGGAAACAACTTTCGCTGAAAACAAACTGGCGACCACAGTGGGAGCCAGCGGCCTCGCTGGGGAGGCCGCAGTGTCGCAGCCGATTAAGATCATCGTCACCGAAGAGGTCGAATATGAATTCGATCAGGCAAAATACGAGGAGTATATGTCATCCTCGTCATCAAAATCCTCCTCACCCCGCAAGTGCAGGAAGATTTCTTCTCCCAAGAAAGTTCCCGAGTCTTCAGTTCCAATGAAGACCGCAGGTAGAGATTCTTGCCAAGTCATTGCAAAAGAATCAACCTGCGACATCTCTGTTCCGAATGACCCTTCACCAGTTCAAGGGTCCTTAAACCAAGATGCTCCGGTATTGACAAAGAGAGCTCGTCAGAGACAACGTCAACGCCGCGCTCGTCAATTGGCTAAGGCCATGCAACAGACCGACGGGGTCCATTATTACACGGACCTAAAGTCGAGGAATCAAAAGATGGTTCAGTTGCCCCAAAGGCAAAATAATCACATCTCTGCACAGCTTACGACAGAGGAATGGACTCTGGTCAAAAGAGCCCGTTCTACCCTGAAGGAGCGTATACAAAGGCGTCAAGCAAAAGCTGCTCACGCTCGTGCCCTTCGTCAACAAGTGCAGGAAAACAAAAAGGAAGTGGTAGATGGAAAACCACAAAAGAACTGTAGAGTTTGGGTTCCCAAAAACGAGAACACCCAAAGAATACAGAGGAAGTCAGTCTTCAACCGCGGCAGCACAGACTGTCGCGGCTCATCATATAACCGCGGCAGCACGTACTGCCGCGGCTCATCATATAACCGCGGCAGCCCATACTGCCGCGGCCCATCAAACAACCGCGACAGTTATGGCTGCCGCGGCAAAGAGAAGGTCAATGAAGACCCCATTTCAACTCCTTCAGCATCCGTCCCAAGCCCGTCTGCTGCGTCACCAGTGAAGATTCAGGACAAGCCGGACATATTGAAAGTCAAACTCACAGAATTAGATCTCCTTAGTTTGGCATTTGATAATCAGGGCAAAGCCCCAACCAAAGAGCAGTCAAACCCAGCAAGTAAACCCTTAGTGGTTTCTTATACAGGGGGTCGTAAACATCCTCCTGTCAGAACTGCACAAGTCCAGAACGAGAGAATACCAGTTCATTCTCGTCTAGGACCGATGATGACACCATTCCCGCAAGGGGGTGGATTTAAAAATCCAACCTTGGATCGCTCAGAAGCGACAACAAGTCGTCCTGCGCACGTTAACAAGGTTCAGAAGAAAGAGATAGGTTGCTCAAATCGTAACAACGATGAGCTGTACTATCAGAAAAATAACTCAAGAAAAAGAGTTGTACAAGAAAACGAGTCTCACTGCTCCTGTGAGAGACTCATCAAGGCAGTGCTGACAGAATGCGGATGCTCTAAAGCGAATTCAACAAGAGTCTCCGTATTTCAAAGACTTTCAAGTGAAACGTCAAGACCCAAGATGAGACGTTTCAACAAGAAGAAACCGGCAGTCCGACAAGATGAGTTCCCTGAGGTCACTATTAATATGACCAACAAAGGGAAGCAAAAGTCAGTCAATCCCGACCCTGATTTCTCTCCAGGGGGGAGAGTTGAGCGGGGTCTTTCTCAAAGGATGGCGCGGTTACAAAGAAGAGCCAACCTACGACGAGACTACAGGAAAATGCACGAGGGGCTATCTTCAGATGAAGAAATGTCAGATACTTGTTCAGCCATTGCATCGGACGATACCGCATCCAGTGTTGGACAAGCCAGAGAATCATTTGCAATTACGCCAGACCAATTGGCTCACATGCTGCAAGAAGCATTGGCTAAACAACGCGAAGAAATCAGAGCTGAGTTCAAGACTGAGATGGAGTTGACTATGCAGCAAATGCGGGATTTGCAGGTTCAGCAACACCAACCGGAATCAAGCCAAAGAGCGGAATCCAGTCGGCGTAATGAAGAGGATGAGACGATATTTGAAGATCATCCTCTAGATAAAGACAACTCCGGAAGCGATCCGACCAAGTCAGCCACTCAACCTCCACAGATCTATTTGAAGAAAAGCGAGGAAGAGGACAAGAAGATGCACGATCTTGAGAGCAAAGTCAACGCTTTGATGACGGCTCAAGAAGTGAAGAAAACGGGCATTCCATACCCGTACCCAAGGGAGTGGGACCTGATTCCTTACCCCCAGAAATTTAATTTGATTAACTTTACTCCTTTTGATGGCAGGGGTTCACCAACTCAGCACTTGATTTATTTTAAGTCGCATCTCGGCGCAATATCCGGGAACGAAGCCCTGATGGTTCGGTCATTCGTGGGGACCCTTCGCGGGCCTGCCTTCGATTGGTACCGACGTCTTAAGCCCGGGAGTATCACTAGCTGGGAGGATATGGAAGAACTATTCCTCACCAACTTCTTCGACGACGACACAGAAGTCTCGATCGGCACGTTGTTGGACGAAAAGCAGAAGGACGGGGAATCTGTTGATGTCTTTGTCAAGCGATTCCGGGACAAAGCAGTGAACTGCAGAGATCCACTTACTGAGGAATTTATTCTACAAACATGTCATAATAACCTGTCCTTGGATGTATTAGAAGTGGTAGGGGTTGTTCACTCTAAGACTTGGAAAGAATTGAAAATGAGGGGTGAACAGGCTGAGCGCTTTCTCAAGAGAAAGAATTTGGAGAGAGGTTTGCCACCAGCCAATAATCAGAATCAGAAGCAGAACTTTAATCCTCGAGGCAGAGGAAGAGGGTCGGTGGCCGCTGTCGATGCACATCAAACGTCACAACAGCCACCGCAGCAACAACCGCAACAATCATCCTTCCAGTTGGCGCCAAACCAGAATCAACAGCCTTCGAAGCAGTTTAAGAATTCTGAGCCCAGATTCCCAAAGGAATACTCTTTCAAAGATGATGAAGTTCCGGTCATCTTCAAATACTTGTTAGAGAACAACAAGATCAAGCTTCCACCGGTCACAAACCAAGAAGAAGCAACGAAGATCAATGACCCAAAATATTGTGCATACCACAGAAGGGTCCACCATCCTACTAAGACATGTTATGTCTTAAAGGATAAAATACAAACATTAATTGATGTTGGTATTGTGACGCCGAAGCCAAAGGAGAAGAAGGTAGGCGCAAACGCGGTCTCTATTAGCTTCGGATCGGTTCCTTTGTCCTGGTTTCAAGCCGAGCCAGTATCAAAGGTCAAGATGCAAACCATCAACGATGACCCTCATGGACAGCGCCAGAAGGGGCTCGTATCTCACACAGCCCCCAACGGCGAAATCCTTTGGGTTCATCCGGATTTGCTTGAAGATGAACAGTGGACGACACCCACATCAAAGAAGAAGTCAAAAGGCAAGGGAAAGGAGAAGTCCTGCTATGGAGCCTCGGCGATTCCCGAGAAGAACGATGAGGATATAGCAGCTTTATCACTTTCTGATGGAGAACAGGAAGTTTTTGCTACAAGAAGTGGAAACGAGTACCATTATAGGTATCCGGAAACCTCAGATCCAAATGCCAAAACTCTTACGGAGCTGGGGGTAGCCATAACTCCACCAGTAGCAGCTGAAAAACCTCAGAAAGTTGTTAAGCAAAAAGAAAAAGAACCTCAACACAGAGAGGTTCAAATTCCGAAGCAGTCTCGTTTTAGTCGACCGATTGGACGAGACAAACCGGAAAGCTCGAACGCACCATATCGTTTCGACGTTATGGCTCAGCTGGCTAATATCCCAGCAAGAATCACATTGTACGAGTTGCTGCGCCTCTCAAAAGAAACCAGAGAAGCTTTACAAGAAGCTTTGGCTGATTCTGAAGTATTCTTAACTCAGGTCAAGCCAGCTCCTGAAGAGCCAGAATCGTCAGTGCAGCATTGCAATCTGGCAGCCACCAAATTTCCTTGCATTGCTTTCACAAAAGAAGACATGCAAGTCAGGAATTCAAAGCATGATAGACCGTTATATTTTACTGGATATATCGGTTCGAGCATGGTTAACCGGATCCAAGTCGATCCGGGTTCCGCTGTTAGTATCATGCCACTTCGTTTGATGTACCACCTCGGAATTCCCGCCAGCAAGTTAGCCTCCACTGGAACGGTTATCTATGGTTTCAACACAAGCGGGTCACGACCGTTGGGAAAAATCCGGGTGAAGTGTCAACTCGGAGATCTGAAGTCTGAAGTCACCTGCTATGTGATCGATGCGGAGACTTCCTATAACTTACTGTTGGGTCGCCCATGGATCCACGGTAATCTTATAGTTCCCTCCACCCTCCATCAGTGTTTGAAATATGTCGACACTAATGAGGAGGTCAAGACGGTGGTCGCGGATAAGCAACCATTCAAGGGGTTAGAAAATTACTTTACTGACTCCCTTCTTTATGGTGCTGAGTCCGAAACTGAACCATCGGCCCATGGCACGGACAGCGGAGAAGAAGCTGATACCGAAGCCGGGCTCGATTATAGTGAAGGTCTTGTACTAAATGACATTGAACCTCTTGTAATCGATCTTGACGGTGATGAATCGTCGGACGAAAGTTGTAACTGGCAGCTTGCCGATGAAATAATAAATCATGATTTAGAGTACTCGCATTGTCTTGATGATGTAATGCAGAAATTGTACGACGACTCTAGTCTACATATGCCACTTCGTTCGTCTTGTACGGCGACGAAACACCTCCAAAGCTCATCTGGAACAACTATGATCCTACCCGCAAAGGCAGGGGGTGAAAAAGAGATAATCTTTGGAAAAGGGGAATCATCCCCCACTCCAGATCATTTCTTAGATAGTAATTCGGATGAAGAAAAACCCGGGCGACACTTCTCTCGGTATAGTTCTCAAGCGAATGATTATATGATGAGTCGAGGCTATGACCTTTCACTTGGTGAAGGCCTTTATTTTGGTCAAGGTATTAGGGTTCCACCCCGTTCTACCTATGTACCAAAAGGAAAACCAGATAATTACTACAGTCGTAATAGAGGTCTGGGTTATGATTCATCCGAAGACGATTATGGCCAACAAATCATTAACCAATTAATAGATAGGAGCGGACATTCATCCGACACTTCAAATTGGGATTCTGACGTGAGCATTGGTGAAAGATTCAAATCCCTAATGTCGAACATGGCGACGGTTGACCCTTCCACAACAGAAGAAGACGATCAGTTACCTGTTTGGGAAGATCCATGGATGCATTACATGAATATCCAATACGGTGATCGATTTGAGCAAAGAGAACCTCCTACCGAGGATAAAGTGGTTCAAGTTAATATGGGTGACGAAAATAATCCGAAGCCTATATTTATCAGCGGTGATCTCCCGCCAGACGAAAAAGAGGAATTAATTGCCCTCGTTAAAGAGTATATCGACGTTTTCGCATGGAACTACGAAGATATGCCAGGACTCGACCCAAATGTAGCAATGCATACCCTTAACATAAAATCGGATGCTAAACCTGTCAAGCAACAACAAAGACGGTTTCGTCCGCAAATTATGGAGGCAATAGAAGCTGAAGTTAAGAAGCTAATTGACTCGGGTTTTGTCAGAGAGGAACAACATCCTGAATGGTTGGCCAATATCGTTCCAGTCCTCAAAAAGAACGGAAAAATCAGAATCTGTATTGACTTCAGAGATCTGAATACAGCATGCCCCAAGGATGATTTTCCCCTACCGATTACGGACGTCATTATCGACAACACATGCGGGTTTGAAAGAATGTCGTTCATGGATGGATTTTCTGGGTATAATCAAATCAAGATGCATCCGGATGATGAAAAGCATACAGCTTTCAGAACACCTCTTGGCGTCTTTTGTTATACCGTTATGCCTTTCGGTTTGAAGAACGCCGGTGCTACGTATCAACGGGCGATGACGAAGATCTTTCAAGAACACCTTAGGAAGACAGTCGAATGCTACGTTGATGACCTAGTCGTTAAGAGTCGTGATAAAAATGACCACATTAACGATCTAAAGACAATGTTCGAGCTTATGAGAACTCATCAGCTGAAAATGAACCCGACTAAATCCTTCCTGGGAATGTCGAGCGGCAAATTTCTTGGATTCGTCGTCACCACAAAAGGTATTCATATTGATCCTGATAAGGTGAAGGCGATAAACGAACTGCAGCCTCCAAGAAATCTTAAAGAACTCAGAGGATTGCAAGGTCGATTAGCATATATCCGTCGGTTTATATCGAACTTGTCCGGAAAATGTCAACCGTTTTCCAAACTCGCAAAGAAAGGCGTGTCGTTCATTTGGGATGAAGCATGTCAGAAGGCATTCGAAGATATCAAGAAATATCTAGCGAATCCACCTATTCTCGTTGCACCGAAATCGGGCAAGCCGTTTTTGATTTATGTCAAAGCGACGAGCCATTCGTTAAGTGCCTTACTTGCACAAGACGACGATAACGGTCACGAGCAAGCTGTGTATTATCTGAGTCGTACATTGGTAGGAGCTGAGTCTCGTTATCCGATGATTGAGAAGGAATGCCTCGCTTTGGTATTCGCGATTCAGAAAATGCGACATTATTTAGTCGGACAGACGATTTATGTCATTTCCAACATAAATCCCGTCCGAGTGTTCATGACCCAACCGGCTTCCATGAATTGGCGTTTGGCCAGATGGGCTTTACTCTTATCGCAATATGACTTGTACTTCAAACAGCAGAAATCTGTTAAAGGACGAGCTATTTGCGACCTTCTGGCAGAAAACCCTACGAAGGATGTAGTCGAATTGTACGACGACCTGCCAGATGAAACTCACGAAGTTAATACCACCTCACATCAACAAGTGTGGCAATTGTACTTCGATGGGGCTTCCCGATCAACCAACGTGGCAAGTGCACCCGGATGTTCTAAAATCTCCTCAGGAGTGGGGGTCGTTTTAGTTTCCCCGGAAAAGCACGTCTTGCCTAGAGCATATTCACTGACTGAACCATGCTCTAATAACGTGGCTGAATACAATGCATTAATAATCGGACTTAATTTCGCCAAAGAGCTGGGGGTCGAATACCTTGAAGCTTTTGGAGATTCTCAACTGGTGGTTAATCAAATACGAGGAGAGTATGAAGTCAGAAATCGAGACCTGATTCCATACCACCAGGTGGCCATCGAAATAGCAAGCTCGTTTGAAGAATTTTTCATCGAGTACGTTCCGCGTCTCCAAAATACATACGCGGATGCATTGGCAGCATTGTCAGTATCCTTGGCTCAACCTCCCGAAACAGAGCAATTAATTACAGTGAGGACTCATCAGCTTATTGTTCCAATCTACGATTCGAATGCTAAAGAGGTATACTCAACTGGAGTTGAACCCGAAGTTCGAGATTGGCGTTTTCCTATTATTGACTACGTCTTACATGGTATATTACCTGAAGATGTAAGAGAAAGGGAATCGATTCGGCGAAGAGCGCCGAGATTTTATTACAATGCCACATCGCAAACGTTGTATCGACGAGCTTATGATGGTCTTTTACTTCGTTGTCTATCCAGTAAAGAAGCGGAACAAGCACTCAAAGAGGCACATAATGGGATATGCGGTGCACATCAGCCCGGTCCTAAACTCTGCGACCGACTTAGGAGAATCGGATATTATTGGCCAACTATGGTGAAAGACGCAGTCGATTACGCACGACAATGTGTAGTGTGTCAATTGCATGCAAATTATATGCACATACCCCCTGAATATCTGCATCCTTCGGCGACATCGTGGCCGTTTGAAACTTGGGGAATGGATATAGTAGGTCCTATTTTTCCACCTTCGGTTAAAGGGGACCGTTTCATTCTGGCAATCACCGATTATTTCTCGAAATGGGCAGAAGCAGTTCCACTTAGAGAAGTAAAGACGACCAATGTCATCAAATTTATCAAACACCATATCATATATCGGTACGGTGTGCCAAGGCGAATAGTGCACGACAACGGTCCTCAGTTCGTGAGCAACGCATTCATCAAGTTCTGCGGTAAATTCGGGATTAAAGACGTTTCGTCGACTGCTTATAATCCTACAGCTAACGGATTGGCCGAAGCTTTTAACAAGACTATCATCAAAATCCTGGCAAAATTGGTGAAAACCAATAAGCGAGATTGGGATGACAAACTCGGCGAAGCTCTCTGGGCTTATCGTACGACCGTCCGCACGCCTACCGGAGCCACCCCGTATGCTTTAACGTATGGGTGTGAAGCCGTTCTTCCATTGGAAGTGCAGATTCCTTCTCTCCGTATCGCTCTCGTAACGGGAATGACGACGGAAGAACATCATCAGAAACGTCTCGAGGAATTAGAGATGTTAGATGAGAAACGCTTGGAAGCTCAACAACAAATCGAGTTTTATCAAGCTAGAATTTCTCGGGCTTTCGATAAAAAGGTCCGACGACGAAGCTTTAAAGAAGGAGATCTAGTTCTCGCCGTTCGAAGACCTATGATTCTCACTTCTAAGAAGAAAGGCAAATTTGAACCTAAATGGGAAGGACCGTTTGTGATAGAAACAGTCTATTCGAACGGTGCATATCGCCTGGTTACCCAAGATGGCAACAAATTGATGATGCCAATAAATGGGAAGTTCCTGAAAAAATATTATCCGTAATATATTCAGGATAACCTGTGTAAAGCGGGAAGTTCCTAGAGAATCCTATATAGGATATTTCAGGATAACCCGAGATCAGTTCACTATTTTAAATGAGAAGCTGGTCATTTGAATAATTCATTGTTCTTTTACAACTTTTGTTGAGATGAGATTTAATGATAGTTAATCTTTCCTCAGCAAAACCTTGTAATATAATCATGGAAGATGAGATTTGATGATTTGTAATCTCACGCTATGAAACCCCCATCGGTCGGATTGATCAACGATCATCAGTATGTATCAGTCGACAGATTATTTCGTGTCAAATTCTTATGTTTAAAATCAAAATTTCCCACCGATTAGTTTGTGCAAATCAACAAACTCATTGTTATTTGCACCCTACTCCTATTCCTCACTTGGTCAAACCTTTAAACAGTTAGGACCAAAGCCAAAATCCCCTCTCGATTCGTTCCATGAACGAGAGGTCCACAAATTGAGCGATCAAACCTTCCTACAGTTAGGATCGTCTCAAAATTCCCACTTGGTCAAACCTTACTACAGTTAGGACCACAACCAAAATCTCCTTTCGATTCATTTTTGCGAACGAAAGGTTTACTTTTGAATTGAGTAATCAAACCTTATGACAGTTAGGGTTATTCAAACCAACCTATTTTCTCTAAGTGGAGATTCCACTGTGAGTTTCCTTTTCATCAGGAGATAGAATATAAAATTCTCCCTCTCCGA
This sequence comes from Asparagus officinalis, assembly GCF_001876935.1. Lineage (NCBI taxonomy): Eukaryota > Viridiplantae > Streptophyta > Magnoliopsida > Asparagales > Asparagaceae > Asparagus > Asparagus officinalis. The sequence continues at coordinate 6,121,414 of NC_033797.1, forward strand.
TTCTGGGTTTATCTCTACCAACAAACAAGAGACCAGGAGATAGAATATAAAATTCTTCCTCTCCGATTCTGGGTTCATCTCTACCAACAAACAAGAGACCAGGAGATAGAATATAAAATTCTTCCTCTCCGAGTATGGGTTTATCTCTACCAACAAACAAGAGATTGAGAAATGGAATATACAATTCTTTTTCTCTCCGATTTTGGGTTCGTTGTCCTATATAGGAAATGCAACCTATTCACACTTTGAAATCCATGTTGTTCACACATGGGGGATGTTATCTCTATCCCTTATTAGAGATAAGCCTACATCTAACACATGTAGCCTACATATTCAACAGTGTAGTTCAAAGTCTAAAAGAGTTTAATTCTTTTAGCGCAACGTTATATGTGAAACGGACTTAGATAATTCACATACTAGCCCGATTCAAACGGTAATCGGTAAAGGTATATCAAATCCGTTGATGGCTGAGGATTTGCCAAAAATCCTATAAGTATTATGGTTATTTATTCTAAATAAGAATGAGTAATCATAATAAAAAACCTCAATGAGCAAAAAGATTCAATATAATGAGCAAAAAGGTTCACTATATTGACCAAGAATTTTCAAACAAAGCTACAAACAAAAATATAATGTTCTCCGATTACAAGAGTTTATATTGACTAATTTGATTTTCAAGTTTTGACAGCTCTAACGCATAAGTCTGTTCAAGCTCAGCCGTCAATTTAATTTTGAAAGCTTCTTCATCAACACTTTGAAGCGCGGCGACCTCTTGTTCCTTTTCAGCAATTATTTTATCTTGAAAGTTCAGTTGCTGTAACAGGTCTTCCTCAACATGAATTTCCTGCGTCAACTCAGACTCCAAGACATCAAGAGCATCCTTGGCCATTGCAAGTTCCTCCTCTAAGCGAGCTATTTCCGCTCGACTCGATTTTATATCTCGGCGTAGGTTGACCTTGGCTTGTGTCCTTTTGCCAATATTCACCCTAAGCTGATGACTGTGGGCTCTTAACTGTTGGAGTTCGGAGTTGGCAGATTCTTGAGAATCACGCCACGCTTGCAGCCTGGATTCCATATGAGAAGCGATGTAAAAAGGTACGCCTTTGGTGCGAAGAGTTTGCAGAAGTTCAATATGTTGCCTCAAATCAACCAAATAAGCGGTGACTGAATCGGCTAAGTCGTTATACCCTTCCTCTCTGAACCCTGATATAAAACGCTCAAAAGATTTTTTATAATTCTCAAAATACGATCTTTTGAAGAGAATGCGATCGACCATAGAGTTCAAAAAGGAGATGAAGCCTTGGAGATTAGAGCAGATAACAGACTTGTCCGGATCGTCATCAACCAATAACGCTTGGATTTGAGTTGATAATGATGAAGGAACTGCGAGAAAGTCAAATAAGTCAGTACAGTATATATATATGCATACAAGACAACAAACTAAAGCATACCAAATTCGACGGAAGAACCTTCAGCATGACTTGGTTCGCTCAAGGATGATAATCTGGATTCCTGAACAGTCAAGATTGGTTCAGGAATGGTAGCTGTTGATGCACCCGCTACATCAGGGACTTTTTCAACTAAAGTCTCAGAGGACGGCGGGTCCAAACTAAGAGACTCTTTAAGAGGAGATTCTACAAACAGGAGGATTACAATGAGCATAATGATAATCCGAGCTTGAAACAAACGATAAATGAAACTCACCAATTCTAGTCACAACATCGGCCGATGTACCAACTTCTTCAGTTGGTCTCGCTTAGGGTGGCTCGGCATGAGCCGAGCCACCCTGAGGTGGCCGCCCAGATCTGTGCCAAATGCACAGATCTGGTTGCCTATAAATAGGCGGGGTCATTCATCATTTGAGAGGACTTTTTGGAAGAACTTTTGGAGAGCCGAAACTCTGCCGGATTGAGACCTCATCTTGGAGTTTTTGAAGGCTTGAAGACTTGGACGTCCAGATCTGATTCTTAGCGAGCACCCGCATCGCAAAAGGCAGGAGTTCGAGGGGATCGAGATCTCAGATCTACGTTGTTACACTCCGGGTCAAAGCTTGGTCTTTGATCCCGAGATTCGAGCGATTGTTTCCTTAGTGAAATAATCCCTCCGGCTATTATTTCCTTGGTGAAATAATACCCGTTATACTGCGTAGATCTGCTCGGATCTAGATCGCGCGGTGGTCCACGGCAAATAACCCCGGCGCAGGCAAACAACCCACCAAAGCTAGCGACCGCAAAACAGGAGCTCGTGATTCGTCCGACAAACAAGGAGAAGTTGTAATTTTTCTTTATTTTTCTTTGATTTTCATTGTAACCGGATCTTATAAAAAGACCGGATCTTTGTAACCCAAAAAGTTGTTATTTAAAGATAGCAATGGAATCATCAATGAAGAAGAATGCTATTTTCCCCGCGAACAATCTGGCGACCACAGTGGGAGCCACCGATCTCGCTGCCGAGATCGGAGCGTCGCAGCCGCGTTACTAGGCAATCTTCCTCATCTTCCTCCACAGATTTCATTCCTATCCCAAGAACACCTCAAGAAATAGAGTATCATTGTCTACACAGAATCTTAGGAGCTTTATCTGATAGGTTATATGATATATATTATACTATCACTAATGCTAAAGTTCTGTAGGAAACCCTAGAGAAAAAGTATGGTTTAGATGATATGGGAATTAAAAGATTTAAAGCTTCTGATTTTAACAAATTTAAAATGGTAGATTCTAAACCAATGAATGAGGGTGAGCCCTTTCCGTTGAATGGCGTGAAGTTAATTAAATTGAACTTTGCCGGATATGGGATTGACTCTCACTCCCTTGGGTAGGGACATAGAATACTGGTCTTCTTTACCTCTTGAACGAACATCAATTCATTGATCTTGCTCTCTAGGTCTTTCATTTTCTCGTCCTCACCCGTATTCTTCTTCGGGCAATTTTGGGGAGGAACAACTGGCCCACCCCCAGCATTGTCATCCTCGGTAAAACTATCCCTGGAGCTTCTTCTTCGCAAGAGGAGTATTGGCGGCTAAAATCCACCGGCAGTAGAGGAAGGTTAAGTAAAGACCAGGCTCAGCGACAGGCAAACTAAATCGAGCTCCGGTACAGCCAGCAACATTCCAGAACCAGGCACGTACCCCATCAATAAGGCCTCCGCAGTTTATCAACCATTTATTGGGATTCCCGATATACAATTGATCGTAGCCGAATTGTCGCGCAAAACGGCAAGGAAAATAAGGCTCAATCCTGCAAATGTTCTTCGATCGAAAAACATTATAGCCTGGGCGAATGTTCATGAGCCAATGAAAACTACCCGTATCGAGAGAGGTCCTGTTAGCCCCAGGCATTTCCTCGTCAACAAGCGTGTCATTATAGGCACCAGAAAACCGAGGGAAACACTTATAGAATTCCCAGCATTTGGCATTCTTGAATTGCCTCACACGGTCAGTCCATGGTCGGGAAGGATATAACCACTTACATCCTTCTAAGAGCTGCAGCAAGGGGATTTCTGGATCAGACGCATCAGGCGCTGACATCATGTCCGATCGATGGAGAACTAGCCACGCCATCAAATAGGTGTACGGAAATTCGACGCTCGACAAAGGAATCTTAGTTGAAGGCTCGGCACCCACTTTGGTAAAGGTGTTGGCTAGGTTACGCAAACCGCTATGGAGGTCAGCAATCATAGCAGAAAGAAGAGATAACCTGCCTCTGACAACTAGTTGCACGGCGGGAAAGAGAACTTCAAGAGGAAGCGCCTCAGAAGACTGATGCGGCACTACACATCTCTTTAGCCAAATGGCCAGATAACCGGAAAGAAGAGTTGCAGGCTTCATTCTCTTTGTGGCTTGCCACAAGAAAGTGTTGAACTTGGTGCCCTTAAGAAAACCACCTTCAGATGACTCAGTTCTGTAAGACTGAGCATTAATCTTCGTGATTAGCTGGTTGACGTCAGAAGGGGTCAGAATCGGTGATTCACAGACTTCTTCACCGGTCGGGCTCTCAAGGTTCTGAAATAGGTAGTCGGCGAACTGTTTTAAACTGACTCGAGCCGCCTTCTTACTCTTCACTTCAATCTTGGCTATCGCTATCTGATAATGACAAGTTAACTCCCAGAGGATGTCATAAGCAGGAGAGCAGGCCTTCTTCATTTTCATCAACTGACGATTATTAGGAAAATATTCTTGGTAAGGAGTATTCCCCAATGGCAATCCGGATACCTTCATCATTTCGTGGAGCGGAAGCCCTAATTCCCCATACTTGGTAAGAAAGGTATTGGTCTCCGGAATATAAGACTCGAACAAAGCCATAAAATGATCTGCACTCACTGGGAGACCATGCATACTAGCTCGGATTGGAGCATATAATCCCAAATCCCGCAACTCCTGATCCCAACGATGGAGTACGTATTTGGTCATCCTAGCCCACCATTTGTCAGGAAGAGAGTGAACCCATCCATAACACCTGAATCTTGGAATGGGAAGTTCTCGACCAACCCGAGCGAGCTTATTCTTTACGGTATTGGCCCTTATCATCAGTTCGTTTTGGGGCCCACCATCTGGTCCAAATATACCAGGGTGAAGACCACGAACATCAGGCCTACCGACGGAGCCAGGAGCGCTAATATCTTTACCAATATAGCCGCAATGAACGTGCTCATGGTCTTCTGTCAAGTGCCACGTCATTTCCCTCGAAACAGCCAAATTCCTCAATTGCAGAAGGGAGTACTGTCGAGGAAATGGAGGAAGGAATAGAAAAGAACCTTCATGTTCATTCAACCAAATTTCAGAGCCACGGCAAAGTTTGTCTGGATCTTCTACCGAATCTCCGAACAGATAATCAGTCTTCTTCAACGGTTCAGTAGAATCTCGAATTGGAGTTAGGGGTGAATCAGTCAAAAGAGCGCGCAGGGTACGACGACCTCCCTCACGAACCAACTCTGGAATACTATTATCACGATTTTCGCTAAATTGGCGAGCCTCTCTAACCAGAAAGTCGCCGTTGAAAGAGGCATGAAGAGTACCGCTTTGACCTGGATCCTCTCTATCAGAGAAGGCCACAGAAGGAAAGGGGACTGCAAAGAAAGGTTGGAAAACAGTTGGACCAAAAAGGCTAACAGACGAGAAAACCTTCACTAAGTAGCCGCGGCAGTTGTTGCTGTCGCGCGTTACCGCGGCAGTATACACTGTCGCGCTCAGGCGCGGCAGTACGAGCTGCCGCGGTAACTGAACAGCGACTCTTGATTTTGAAAAGGCACGAGTTCGACGAATACCCGTGTCTTAACTGTGGTACATGCCTTGATTGAACAAGGTATGTGTTTTGAAGCGTCAATCCCCTCGGTGGGGGATGTCAACTCTTCCCGAATGCCTCTCAACGGAGACAAACGAGGTTATATGCACAAAATCAACAGTTTCAGAGAAGAGAAGTGGAAGAAACTTACCCCCAAAGGATGGAACTGCAGCCTCGACATCCTCAGGTGCTGGTGCCGCTGATTTTCCCTTCGAACCACGAGTCTTCTTTGGAGACATGGTGAAATCAACCTGGAATCAAAGAAAATTAGGGTTTAGAGATGAAATCTCGAATTAAATAGCAAAATAAACATGAAATACAAGGGATAGGCTCGGTTCTTACCAGGGGAGAATAGAATCAAGTTTGATCAAGGGAAAAGATCAAAATCAAAGAGAACTCAAAACCCTAGATCTTAAAACCCTAGGTTTTGTTTGAGCAAACGCAAAGATGAAGAGGTGGAAAGGGGAAAAACCAGAAAAAATCCTTTTATAGGGTTTTGGAAGAGGTTTCGAACTCAAAGAGGCGGGGAAAGGTGACCCGAAGAAGCCCAAACGTCAGAGTTATAATCTGACTGGCCGAAGCGCTGCGCGGCACTCGACACTGTCGCGCTCGAGCGCGACAGTCTATGTTGCCGCGCTAAAGCGCGACAGTGTAAGCTGCCGCGGCAGCTAACACACCATGGTTCACTCTGGCATGTATAAATACTGTGCATGCACGATAATTCTTCGACGTTTGAACACATACATCTCTTGCTGTATTTGGAATACACATCTGAACACTCCGATGAGTATATGAGTATAAACTGCATCTCCTTGAACCTCCCAACGGGTACATGAGGTTAAACTGTTTCCCGAACACTCCAATAGAGCATATGAGTATAAACTATTTCTCCATTCTTCAACAACAGTTCTGATTCAAGACTTCGACGACGGGCACGCGATAAACGCAGCACCGGAGGAATCTTAGCTATTCTACAAAGCATTGAGTAGACTAAGAGATAAAGAAGTCAAGGATTGAAGCCATTCACAGACCATTCTACGCAATTTCCTCAACAAAGAACTGGAGAAATTGCAGGGAAAGCCTATCATATCCAAAGTGTCCCAGACTCCTCTCTAAAAGAAATGATGAGTCTGAGATACTTTGGAGGGGGTATCTGTAGGCGTCAAAAAATACTTGCAGACATCCAAATACCATTCAAAACAACATGCGAGAACAATTTACTCGTCATCAGGCAACACAAGGTGGCGCGGCAACTCATGGTGTCGCGGCTAAGGCGCGACAGCATATAGTGCCGCGGCTTAAGCGCGACAGCTTGTCGTGTCGCGGCTGAAGCGCGACAGCTTGTCGTGTCGCGGCTTGGGCGCTGCAATCTAGGGTGCCGCGGCTATGTTAAAGGAGTGTTGCAGCAGTTACGAAACAGTTATATGATGATTTTTGAGGCCCACGTGGCAGCATACCAGAAACAGAACGTGTGCTGACGTGGACAAGCAGTTAAACCACGAAAAAAGGTGGTTAAAAGTCGTGGGAGAGCGGTTTTAAGCACGATCAAACGTGCTGATAACTGCCTCTTCGGGTAACCGTCTCTTTGGCCGCGGCAGCCTATACTGCCGCGCCAATAGCCGCGGCAGTGTAGACTGCAGCGGCCAAAGAGAAAACGGCCAGTCAGTTATTTCGCCTCCGTTTCAACTGTGGTGCACTGAGAGCCCTATAAATACCTCCCTAGGCACGAATTAAAGGACAGAGAGCATTTTTGGAGCAGAAGATACTTGAGTCTTTGGTGATTTTGAGAAAGAAAGAGAGAATTTTCACCCTCTGACAAGCATCATTTGGTGAATCCTAGAGATCTAAGCTCAGACTTGATCTTTGGAAGAACGGACATCTTACATCGATAAGATATTCGTTTTCAAATCTTTACTTCGATAAACGAAGGAGAGATCCTTAAACAACCTCTCGATCTACGAATCGGTGGTCCACGAACTAAAGCATTCCCGGCACAGGCAAAGTCCCACAAAAGCAGGAGTTGATAAACAATTTCTGTGTTATTTTCTCGAGAGTTGTATTTTCTTTTATTTTCATTGTAATTCTTTGTAAACGATCGAAGTTTTAATGGAATCTGCAATGGAAACAACTTTCGCTGAAAACAATCTATCATGTAGAAGAAAAGATTCAATAAGATATTTGGACCGTCTCCAGCGTCCATCACGTAGGCATTTATCTATGTTGCATGAACACTTCTATCATGAAGCCATACCACACCCGACACTCTTTGAACACTCCTTAACTATATATGTGCATACATTTACTTAGACGTGTTCTCAATTATATAATATACATAATGAAATAAACGTAAAAATGTTATGGAAATTTTTTATTCTCATAGCACGTGAAAGGAAAAACAATATTGATCGATCCCAAGTAGATTATTAGGTTTCAACGTATGCGTGGTTGTGTCTCCGTATCCTACTTCTTAATTTTTATAAATTTGTCATGCTCTGTACCCATACCTTACCTATATATATGCAACATGGGCACTAATCGAAGAGGAGCCTGCCTCAAGTCACCGATACCCAAGGACCCATCAAGGAGGTTGTTCATATAATCAGACGTGAGTAATATTAGGAGATCGAGCAAGAGAAGATTACTGCCACAACATTTGGTCACATGAGTTTTGCAGAATTTGATAAATGAATATTGGTAAAGAAATGTAACGGTGCAGTGCAATGTAATTAAAAATACAGAGATGCTTCAACAAGTTCCTCTAATAAAGCAATATATTGTGGAAAAAATGCAGTGGTGTGCATTGCAATTAGGAAGCAAAGATACTGCAACAAATTCGCTAATAATTTCATGTGGGAAAAAGGTAAAGGAATGAAAGATGTGATGCTGCATTGCAACTTTAGAAAACGAAAAAAGCAAGATCATTTTGCACCAGCCGGGAATCGAACCCGGGTCTGTACCGTGGCAGGGTACTATTCTACCACTAGACCACTGGTGCTCCGATGACACGTAACTTGAAACTTCCTAAATGATAACAGATAGCATTATGCCGATGACACTTTGTACAGAGATATATTATAGAAGAAATTTTCTAAATAAACTCATTTAACTTTTTTTCCAAAAAATTGACCCACTTTATCGTCACGTCAGCATTGTGGCGAGAAAGTAGGTCGATTTTTTTTTAATCCGGTTCCTAAATAGTCGGGGTTGCCAATCCCGACTATTTAGGAGGTTGCTAAACCCAAATTACAACACTAAATCCTAACATTATATGCACTAAATAGTTGGGGTTGACAACCCCGACTATTTAAGAACTGGATTAAAAAAATATGTTGATTTTTGTAAAAAAACTCAAGGGGTCGATTTTAAAAAAAATGAATGGGTTTGTTTAGAAAATTTCTTCATATATTATACTATCGTTGACATCTTTAACATCACATACTGTTACAACATAATAACCTCATTGACTCCGCTTTATCACAAGACCAACACCAACACTATGATGTCATTTTTTTAAACTTAACTCCAAATATTTAAGATTGTTTAGGATTTTGATAGTAAAGATAAAGCTCTTGATTAAGAGTGGGGGTGACTACAGTGTTCTTGACATATACCAGCTGATTCCTATAACTGGAAATTAAGGACAGAGCTGTTGAAGTTTTTGCAAGAATCCACCAACGTACATCCGACAATTATTTCACGAGCACGATTAGCATGCGAGTGCAAAAAAGGAATAATCTTTTGACCTAATAATTAGCGGAAGATGCGAACGAAGGAATGCCTTTGAGGAGGTGATTCTTCTCGATCGCCGGAGGGGAGAGTTAGCTAGGGTTAATTTTCTTCTCCTCCTCGTCTTCAGCGCGATCGAACTGTAAACCCTAGATAGAGCTAGAGATATCATCTTTATCCTTACAATATCAAGGTGACTCAAAAGAAATATAAAATGAGGAATGAAACGGTGAGGAATCGAAACCGCGAGAGAGGGCGGAGAGCTCCTCTCACCAGTTTAGTTTACCTCAATAAATAATAACCGGTATTTATTTTTTTAAAAAGACGCGTATAATACGCGTAAGATGTATGCGGAATATATACGCGCCAAATCATAGATGTTTGAAGAAGAGTGAAGCATCTCTGAGTCAATGGTTGGGTGATCAATGGTTGCTTGAAGAAGAGTGAAGCAGAGTTGAGGATGAGATGAAGACACAGTTCTTGGTTTTTTTTTTAAATCATCCGTGCAGCTGGGACTTTAGTTTTAGTCCCACATCGGTTGCGTTTCAACCCGAAGGGCTAGCAGCTGGGATAAAAGGGGTCGCAGGGCTTGGTGGCAACTCATACCTTTCTCGGCCTTTTGGCTAAGATCAAGTGTAGTATCTGTTCTTATCAGTTTAATATCTGATACGTGGGCCATCGGCCCACTATGATATTAAATTAATTTTTGTTGGGGAAGGGTCCATCACAGCAGCTTGCTGCTGGGGTCCTCGAGCGTCGCCTGTGCGTTGCACTACTGCATGGGCCTGGCGCACCCCTACCAAATCATTAATTAAAATTTTTTGCCAGAGTTGCTCGAATTGAGATTAACATTTGTTGTGTTCTTGATAGTGACGTGGTCAAATCTGTCTTCTACATCACGCATCATCGCCTCAACCACTGTTTATCACGTATCATCGAAAATAGAGCATCAACCACTATTTATCACGTATCATTTAAGATAGAGTCTCAATCGCTATTTGTCACGTATCATCGAAGATAGAGCCTCAATCACTATTCATACCTAAATCACTATTCATTTATTCTAAAAAAGAGGCTCTATCTGTGATGTATGGGGGCAGATTTGAGCACCTTACTACCAAATTCAAAGAAAGAATTTAGTAATGTTTTCCATATTTCTCTCTCTATATATATTATGCGTGAAGAGTTTTGACATCGTCACCGCACCAGTGGTCTAGTGGTAGAATAGTACCCTGCCACGGTACAGACCCGGGTTCGATTCCCGGCTGGTGTATTTCTTTGAGTATTTTTTTTTTATTTTCCTTTCTTATTTGCAAGACAACGCACCTTTATATTAATGCCAGTATCAACTCAGATTTTGAGTTTCCTATTTGGTCTTCTCAGCAAGGGTTACATGAACAGACTCCTTTGCAAGAACTTGAGTCCTGGTGCCTTTCAGTCCTCTTTGCCCTGGATTTCTTGATCATCAAGAAAACACTGATGCAGTGATCACAGTCCTCTGCCCACCTCATATTGTACATTTTCTTCGTTGAAGTGGAGACGCAATTGGAGAAAAAGAGAATGTATTCATCGGCAGAGGAGACGTGCATGAATTGTCTTATTGCCCACGAAATTGTGAAGGTCTTGGAATGCGAGGATGGGGAGAGAGAAATCGGAGATAGATGAACAGAAATTATCATGATGATCATCGAATTTTTTTGTGGTGCTCAAAAAGAAGCCGAGGGATGAGAGCTTGGGGACTTGTGAGGCCTCCCAAGATACCGAATTGCGATTTAAAGATGCAAAGCCCTTGGCGTGTGAAGCCAAATGCTTCAAATTGAATGCACGAACTAGAATCGAAAACTAATTTTGTGGTTTTGATTTCGGAGAATGCATAGGAAAGAAGGCTGGAGAAGACGATAATGAAGAGAGTTTTTGGACGTAATTTCATGAAAGCAAGTTTGAAAGAAAATATTATGGTGTGTAGAGCAAACCTGCAGGCGACGAGCTCGAAGTTGAGGCGAGCTCAGGCGACGTCGACGCAGATCAGGTTGCTTGACTTACACTGGTTACCCTGATGCTATAGAAGGGTATAGTGACGCCAATTGGGTCACATATTCTAACATTGTAAAGTCAACATCTGGATATGTATTTCTTTTTGGTGGTGCAGCTGTATCCTGGAAATCCTGCAAGCAAACAGTGATTGCCAGGAGCACCATGGAGTCTGAATTGATTGCTCTTGATATCACTTGTACAGAAGCAGAATGGTTAAAAGATCTTCTCTCTGAACTTCCTTTGGTCCCTAAACCCTCTCCTCCTATTTCCATTTACTCTGATTCTAGATCCACCATAGAGCTTTTAAAGCAAGTGCATGTAAATAAAAAACTTAACAGATATATTCAAATAAGATATAAATCTGTACAACGCCTGTTAGGCAAAGTTGTGATCTTGGACTTTGTAAAGTCTGAGAAGAATCTTCCTGACCCTTTGACTAATGGGTTATCCAGGAGTGTGGTTCTGGATTCATCGAGGGAGATGGGGTTAAGGCCATAGATGAGGTCACTGATAGCGGTAACCCAATCCTTATTTGGAGACGTAGTCCCAATATTGATTCAATATGGTAGAAACAAGCTGACAAGTGACACTCTGTGGAGCATCGACCTAGATATATTTATATATCATTATGTAGCATATGCTACTACCCCTTCTCTATGATGACGATGCTCTTATAATACAGATGGTTAGGTTGAGTTTTACTCTTAACAAGTCCAAGCGTGTATTGCGGATGGTATAATATCCAGTTGTAGTACCCTTGGAGGACTTACCTACGTGAGAGAAACAGTGATGGTCGCGGTTGGGAGGGGCTGAGCTAATCCCTAGAAACTCTTATGAGTCGGTTATTGTGAGCATGACATTTAACGCTCAACCCGCTTTGCTCAATAGATAAAGACGTATTGTGTATGTTTTCGTCAATACTTGATTCAAGGGGCATAATTCAAGGCCTAGTCCATTATGTCCCTCAGGTGACGATGAACTCACTAAGGAAAGGTTCAAAGCCGGAAGCTAGCTCTCCCGAATTCACGACACGAAAGGTTACCCAACCTATATCCTTTTTATGATTTATTGATTTATTTATTGATTTTGAGTTTTTAGTCAATATTGCTTTTTGGGGGGGGGGGGGGGCGGGGGGGGGGACTGTTGGATATTTTGTTCATGAAAAGGTAATTTTATCTTTGTGAATAGTCCCACATTGGAAAATGGAAGGAACTCCAAGAGGTTTATATTGGTTCACATTTTATTGGGCCTTGAATAGTGTTTTAGGTTTTGTGGGTTTTGCATAACACACGCGCGCGCACGCACGCCTCGCCTCGCCATGCCACCGCGCGCACCACACCGCACGCACACAAAATTTTTTACCTCTCAAATCTTTTAATTTACCGTTTTCTTCCGTATGACTCGTTCGTAACGGATGCGGAGTTTAGCGCGAGGATTTACGCGGATTCTGCGTAACGTATGCGGATTTGGAGCAACTGATATATGGCCTTCAACTCCTATATATTCAGAGGTTCTCCTCTTTGGAAGACACAAGAAAAACGAGCATTCTTCCTCCCTTTTGAAAACCAGTTTTACTTGTTCTCTTGCTCTGAAAATTTTGGCTATTATTTTATTTTCCGGGCAACCATCTTCGTCTGAGCAGAAGCTCTACTACTCTTACCCGAGTACAGAGGCCAGCCGTTTTTTGGGGGCTTTTACCGCTAGGGGAGAGAATCGACTGCGCCAGGACGATAGACGGATCCTATATCTTCTAGGGCAGTGAAATCACGATTGTACCCGTTTAGGCCTGGAGTTCTAACTTTTAATTTTGGATTTATACTAATTATTTTTCTTTTTTGACAGCATAGAATACTTGAACTTTTTGAAACTGTATCATAGTAAGGATTCTATGGAGTGCGTCAAGAGATACGGTCCTCCAAATTTGCACGTGGAAATCTCCCGAATCACTTTACGTCCTTTCCACTACACCACAAAGTTATGGTGAGTATTGAGTGTTATAATTTTATATTCTAGCAAATTCTTTTCGCTTAAATTGCCTCATCTTCACACAATCCAATTTCTCCATAAAAGCATCACTTATTTCTTCTGCATCACTCTCTATCAGTAATTTATAGCCAAGATGTAAGAAATAACACAGAGGCACAACGCTTAACTTGTAGCCAATCCAAACAAGATATGTAGACGGGGTTCGAGCATCTAAGACCCACGTGCGCTCGGAGCATGCGCGCATGCGCGCTGTGGAACAGAGGACGTACGTTCACGCGTTCACGGGTCTCCTCCGTATCTGATCGCCTATTTTCATGCGCGAATATGATGCATCATTCCGCAGAGAGATTCGTTTTGTAGCCTGAGCTCACGTTTGAAGAGAGGAAGTGCTAGTCTATTTGCATCATCGGCAGATTAAGAGAGAAGTTAACCGTTGGATCAGTAGACTTAAGGATTCGTGCGTACGTTGATCTCACGATTGATAACTTTTCTTATGCACTATTTAATGTGATGAGCCTCGATAAGTTGATGCTTCCTTTAGTTAAGGGATGTTAATGAAGAACATGCAAAAACCCGAGTGTGACACTTGCGGGTGTAGAGACCATCTAGGAGTGAGAAGATATTAAATGAGTTTATCTGAATGTTACATCTATCTCTTATCAAGCTTGTTAGAGCATCTCCAAGGGGCCGGAAAAATCCGGCCCCTTAGCTAAATTAAGGGAGTTTTAAGGGATCCGGTCTCCAATGGACCGGAAAAATTGTCCCTTCACCTCAACTCCCTAAACTTTCTCCCTAGAATAAGGGGAAGGTTAAAGTCCCTTAACCTTCCCCTTATAATTTTATAATAATATTTTTTTTTTAGTGTTAATTTATGTGTTATTAAATTTAGTTAATATATAGTTAATTTAAAATAATATAATTAAATTAATGTTTAGTTAATTTAATTTGATTAATATTTTTTAAAATGTACCTCTTATAATTTTTTATTATAATTTTTTATTAATATTTTTTATTAATTATAAGTTGTTTTTTCTAGTACAAAGTGTTTTTCTAGTATAGGCTTTTTTTTCTAATATAGGTTGTTTTTCTAGTATAGGATTTTTTTAATTATAGGTTGTTTTTGTGGTATAGGGTGTTTTCTTGTATAGGCTTTTTTCCTAGTCTAGGCTATTTTTCTAGTATAGGCTTTTTTTTTTTGTTTTTTAGCTAGAATAGCTAATTTTTTTAAAACTATCTAATTAATATTTACCCTATAAATAAGGCACTACCCTGATGTTCACTTTCACACTTCACTCTTTCATTATTTCTACCTCTATTTCATCATATATACTACAATTTAAGGTAGGTTATATTTTTTGTTTAATTATAATTGCACTTCATGTTTCTTATATTTTTAACAATTTGAGAATTTTAATTAAATCATACTCATGTAAGATTTATACTGATGTAGATGGCAGAAAATAATAATCCATATTATGTCAATTTGATGACTAGTCATTATCCATGGGAAGATCAATATGAAGAGCAATCATTTCAGCCGGACATACCCGAAGAAAATACGGTAAAAGATGTACCATTGCAAAAGAAGTCGATGCGAAAATCAAAATATCGGATCGAAGAAGACACCTTGCTTGTATCTGCATGGATCAACACTAGCATTGATCCAGTGCAAGGGACATTGCAAAAATATTCCACATTTTGGCACCGAGTAGCAACTTACTATCATGAAAACAAAACATTCAGTAGCGATCGTGATCAAAAAGGGTTAGAGCACCGTTGGTCTGCTATTCAAATTGCAGTTAGTAAATTTTGTGGGTGTTTTAATCAAATTGAAGCAAGAAATCAAAGTGGCGTGACAGAATTCAAATTGCAGTTAGTAAATTTTGTGGGTGTTTTAATCAAATTGAAGCAAGAAATCAAAGTGGCGTGACAGAGAATGACAAGGTACTAATTGTGGCTTCAAATTATTTAAACTGATTAGATTTATATAATTTATTAATTGTTTTACTTTTTACATGTTAGTAAATTTATTTTATTTTTTAATTAGATTATGGAAGCGATGCAAATGTTTCAAAGCATGCAAGGAGCAAGTTTTCAATTTTTACATTGTTGGAATGAGTTAAGGTTCCATCCAAAGTGGCTTGGCCAATTTTCAATGAAAAAATCTAAGAGGTCAAAAAATTCAAGTCCTGCTACATCTTCTCCTGCAACTCCAGATTCAATAAATTGTAGGGAAGACGAATGTCCTACTGAGGGTTCGTCAAGGCCCATAGGAAGAAAGGCTGCAAAAGAAAGGTTGAAACAAGGTAAAGACAAGCATGTGGCTTCTGAAATTACACCAGTGATGTTGTTTATTGATGAAATGAAGCAGGATCGGAAAGAAAAAGAAATAAAGAGAGCAGAATTATTTGGTCAAATTTATGTTCAGGAGCAAGAGCGCATAAAGATAGAGCAAGCTAGACTACAGGTCGCTCAAGAAGCTCAAAATATCAAAAAGGAAAAAATGCGATTGAAAGCTATGAAACAAGATGAGAGGATTATGGCAATTAACACTGATGGCATGCCTCCATTGCAAGTAGAGTATTACAATAAGTTGAAGATGGAAATTCTTGAAAGGCAATTTGGTGGTGGTAGTTCAAATTAGAAGGAAGATGGTGTATCGTACTTGAAGATGATGTATCATATTTAGTGTGCTCTTATGTATTTCAATTTACTCTTGTTGTATCGTACTTGAAGATGATGTATCATATTTAGTGTGCTCTTATGTATTTCAATTTACTCTTGTTGTATCGTACTTGAAGATGATGTATCATATTTAGTGTGCTCTTATGTATTTCAATTTACTCTTGTTGTATCGTACTTGAAGATGATGTATCGTATTTGAAGATTTTATGAAGTTCTATTTATGCAAATGGAAACTTTTCTCAAAAATCAAATATGATCACATATTAATATAGAAATTCAATAACATCAATATTACATCAACTAACAGGTCTTTACTTGCAACACTAAATTAAATGACATTAATATTACATCAGCATACAAATCCCTTACTAAAGCCCACCATTTCGTTCCCATAAATGTTCGACAAGATCCAATTGCAATTGAGAATGAGTTTGTCTGTCTCTAATGCGATGATGATTCTGAATAAATTCACACAAATCTATTGTACGTTCGTGAGACACTGATATAGTTGGGGCTTCCTCAGCAGCATCGTACGTGAAGTCGATATAATCATCATTTCTTTCATCTTCAACAATCATGTTATGCATTATTATGCATGCTTGCATAATATTTTTCAATATTTTCTCATCCCAAGAGCGAGCTGGTCCACGCACAATTGCAAAGCGTGATTGGAGTACCCCGAATGCTCGCTCTACATCCTTTCTTGTCGACTCTTGAAGTGTAGCAAAATGTTTTCTTTTATTTCCTTGTGGTAAAGAAATTGTTTTAACAAATGTTGCCCATGACGGATATATACCATCAGCAAGGTAGTATCCCATCGTGTATTCATGACCATTGACTGTATAATTAACAGTCGGACCATGCCCTTCAGCAAGTTGAGAAAAAACGGAAGACCGTTCTAACACATTAATGTCATTAAGAGCTCCCGGTAAACCAAAATAAGCATGCCAAATCCAAAGATCATAGGAAGCAACAGCTTCTAAAATTATTGTAGGAGTGTGGTTGTGACCAGTATACATACCATGATACGCAGCCGGACAATTCTTCCATCTCCAATGCATGCAGTCAATGCTTCCTAACATCCCAGGAAATCCCCGTTGTTTGCCAATTGCAAGCAATCTTGCAGTGTCCTCGTCAGTTGGTGACCTTAGATACTCATCACCGAAAATTGCAACAATTGCTTTGGTAAACCTGCCGAGACTCTCTATAGCGGTGCTTTCTCCAATCCGCACGTAATCATCCACAGAATCTGCTGATACTCCATAAGCAAGCATCCTCATAGCAGCAGTTACTTTCTGTAGTGAGGATAAACCAATTTTCCCAGCAGCATCCCGTTTCTGGACAAAGTAGGAATCATGTGTTTCCACTGCGGATAAAATACGCAAAAATAGTGGGCGATGCATACGAAACCTCCTTCGAAATAGTTTTGCTGGATACACAGGAGATTCACTAAAATAATCATGAAAAAGCCTCTCGTGACCTTCAGCTCTATTGCGTTGAATTACAGCGTGCCCTGGAATGGAACCACGACGACGAGAACTTTGACCTTCGCTGGAGTGGTGTTCTTCCAAAGATGCGATTGCTAATAAGGTCGCGTAATCATCATCGTCGTCATCCTCTTCCTCTTGTAGCAAGGCACGTAACAAATTACTAGCCATAAATAATATTGAAGATTGAGTTAAAAAAATTGAATGAATTTGAATTTAGTGAAAATGAAGGACACTGGTAGTGCTATTTATAGAAGGAGTGACCACATTTAATTAAAAAACGACCGTTGAAATACGACCGTTAAAATATGACCGTTGAAATATGACCGTTAGAATATGACCGTTGAAATATGACCGTTGAGATATTATTGTTAAATAAAATTAATATTAAAATAATATGAATTTAAATTTAAAATAATATTTAACTTTTAACACGATTTATATAAATTTATTATTATCTAAATTAATTATTTGTTAAATTTTAATTTAATTAATTAATTTAATGATTATATAAAGTAATTTCTTAATTTAGATTAATTAATTAATTAATTATTTTTAGTTATTAATATTTAATTATTTATTCATTTATAAATAAACTACATATTTAATTAAATCTTAATTCATAAAATTAAAAAACTAAATATAATTAATTAAGGGATAGGGGGTTTTAAGGGGAACCATTGGAGAAGAACCAATTCCTTCCCCAATAGTACCCCCTAAATTAAGGGACATCCAAGGGAACCCTTGGAGATGCTCTTATAGCGCCCAATTACGGGTGTTGTGTTCTGAAAATTATCAAGTCTAATTATAAGCTCTTAAGAGTTGACCACGTGCCATATCAATGGGCCGTGTCCTATGAATTCAACCCGAGTGTGAGCACAACCGACCTTTCTAGCAGTCTACGTCTGTCTTCAGGCCGGGATCTATATATTAAAGGAATCCGAGTCCGAGACGAAAGATGTCTTTTGTTCATACTTCACTAGAGAATGTCTCAAATGACTGAATGAAATATCAGCTTCATCAGCGTCATTCGCATTTAATGCATCGCCAATAGGCAGCCATAATTCACCACCTAGTCGCCATTGCATTAAATGCGTTGGCCAAAATCATTATAACTTCTCGAACCTAAGTCATAATAACTCCTCAGACTACGCTAGCGTTTCCTCCGTTCTATCACTGTCACATTGAATAGAAATATGACCTATATATTCAACTGACCATCGGCGTGTGTAAAGTGCAGTCTGTTAGACCAACTGCACAGACCATGCTGAATTACCAACGTGCCCCCATGAATTCTCTATAAATAATAGATAACCCTACTACACCAAGATAAGCTGAAAAAGATCTCGAATTAGCTAGGTTATGCATTCTGACAATTTGTTTATCTATCACTGACTTAAATGTCAAAGGACATGCCGAGGGAAATCTCCTCCGGCCAGCTAACAAGTGTTACTTGTGTACGTAGGAATCTACTTTCCTCAAAATAATTAGTCATCAGAGAAGATTAAGGGACCCTAAACTCCTCAAAATATCCTCACATTCATACAATTAAGTTTGTGACATAAACAATTGGTAATACTATAAACTCATTAGTAGCTTCATTCAAAATTTCTTAAATACAATCAAAAGAACAAAAAGCTATTATACAGAAATGTGGATTACGTACTTTTGTAGAAGAGAATCCAGACTTTGTGGGTAGAAGAAGGCTATATGTGAAACCATAGAAATGTATACATTTCCGAAATCACCCATTCCTTAAGAAAAGAATTATAGAAAAAATATATATATACAGCATACCCAGCACGAAATATTCCATCAACAACTAGCTTGACGGTAAATAATTGGATTGACTACCCTTTGCCTCCATCAAACGGAGCAAAGAGTGATGTTTTTACTCACTAAATATATTTATAAGAATTTTGAGTAGACGAGAGCAGTTAATTAAGATGAAAGAAATAGCATAGAGGAGAAGAAGGTCGATCGTACCCATTAAATTCGTAGCCAAATTAGAGAGAGAGAGAGGGTAGTGACCGAGCATTTAAGACTCACGGTCGGATCGGAGAGGTTCACGGGTCTCCTCCGTATCTGATCGCGTATTAATTACGTTTCTTGTTTCTTTTCATCATGAAAAACCAGGCCCATTTCTATGCCGTTCTCAATAACGCGGCCCAAAATTAAAACGTTGCTTGCGGCCCAAATCTTGATTTGATGCCAAAGAACATTCCAATATCATCAGCATTTTTGAAGTCCTGAACTTGAGAATGAAAAAAAAAATAAAAAAAATCATTTTAAGCCTCTCATTCCTTTTTAGTTAAATCTGTAATGATCAATCACTAAACGTAAATGTCAGAGCTCTATCAATCAAAAAATTAGAATTAAAAGCAAGTGTTAGAGTCGTGCACGTCAAAGGAAGTCGATTAAGAATTTGACTAGTTTTCGGAATTGTGAACGAACTTTCAATTGTGTCGGCGTCCACTGTCCCAAAATCTCTCTCTATCATGGGCCTTGACCCAGCGCACTGAAAATCCCAGAACAAATAAGTGATCAAGACGCTGTGGGCTCGCCCTCAGGCGTCTACGATCCCAAAATCTATCTCAATCTGAGGGCCTGTTTGTAAGCAAATATTGTATCAATATTTGTATATTCTAATATTAGATATCGTTATGGCTGATGAGAAAATTAAGTGAACTTACAATCTATTGATGTATGGAATCACACGGTCAAATAAAAAGAGTTGATTAAATTGACGGAGATCCTCTAACTCTCCCAATGTCCGGTTCTTAAGTAAGTTGTTCTTCCNCCTACACAAGTAACAAATCGTAAGAGGGCGGGATGTGATTCCGCGATTGTTCCTCCGACGAACAAATCCGTGGATTGCTTGTGTGGAGAAGTAAAAGGGAACTGCATTAGTTCTTAAGTTCAGAGAGTAAGAAGAAAAAAAAGCTTACCATGTACTTGAAAATAATATCATCTTTTCTAGTAAGGGTAGGAGAGTAGAAGGGTAATTTGGGCCGAGCATGGATTGGCGGCCATGTCAGTCTTAACTTTACAGGTGTCGGCCGATGAGTGATGAATATACCACTTTAGTGTTTAATGTGAAGTGACGGGGGTGTGCGGTGCCGACGTGGTCCGATGTGTCATAAATACTTTTGGGGGCAAAGGAATGATGACGCCCATAATGCATTTAATGGCATTTATTACGAGGTGATTGGTCATCAGTGCACAGGAGGGGCTCGAGGCTCAAGGCGTTTCGTCGCATTTCTACTTGTCTGGTTGTCGAGAAGTACCGCCTTTTGAGTGACCCCCGCAAGGTGTCGGTCGATTAGTCGGCCGAGTGGAATGGTTAAGCAGTCGACTAAGCCAGGGGACGACACGTGACGCCTTTCGAGTCGTCCTTGCAAGATGTCGGCATGTCAAGTCGACCAAATTGAGCTTCTGATTATCTTGAGGTACTGACTTGATTATGCATAATGCAGGACACTTGTCTGTCATTAATTAGAGATTATTTTCCATCACTAAAACAACTATAACACAATCTCTACGAAAAACTACAGCAAATATTAATTATTTATAGCCAATTTGGTTAGAACAAGTAATTAAAACAAAATAGGTTACCTCGTTCGAATATACTTTTCTCGGTTGGGAACTTTGTAATTTTTGTCGCTGTGGGTCCCCATCCTTTCTCTAAAAAAGGCATTGTAATTTTTGTCACTGTGGAGCTCCGTCTTTTCTTTAAAAAAATAAGCCTTTTAATTTTTGCACTATTAATTATTAAGCAGAGATAGAATTCGATATGGAAATATGTTTTCCATGGTAAAACTGGAGATACACAAAATTCCCATTATCATTTTATTTTGTGGATTCAAAGGTTATCTTTGTGGATTCGAAGAGTTTCTTGGTGGATTCTGAGATTTGACTCCAACGCTGCATCATCAATAACAATATAATATATAGTTTATGTTAAAATTAAAATAAAAGTTAATCATGATGATATTTTGGTTAAATTGTGCTTAAATACCATAAAGTTTCCTTGTTTTGTTGCTTATATACCACAAGTTGTATTTTGTGGCGTAAAAGTACAAGTTGCTAAAAAATCGGCACGTTAGCACCTTCAATCATGCAAATGTAAAATTTTTTACTCGAATGTTCTCATCGATCTGACACTAGCAGGTTAATATTATAACTTTCTAACTAGTAATATTTGTTAAAATTTTCATTAGACATATCTTAACTCTATTTTAAGTAGAAGTAAGACAAGTTTGAAAAAAAAAATTGGTTGATTTAATAGTAAATTTGATAAATATCAATAGCAAAAAAGCTTTAAAATTTGCACGTAAGTATCATACATAGAAACATTCATGTGAAGATTTTCAAGTATTGTGACGATTTTCACGTATTGTGACGATTTTCACGTTTACATGATCGATTATACTAACGTGCCAAATTTTAAACAGCTTATATACGGTACTTTTTTGGCTACCAAATACAACTTGTGGAGTATAAATGACATGAAAGTGAAACTTTAAGATATTTAAGTGCAATTTAGCCATATATTTTTATTAAAAAAATCAAAACTTTATGATATCTAGCTTATCAAAATTATTCTTTCCTGTAAGTTCTCAAGATGCAGTGCATATAAAAAATCATGCTATAAAGAAAGCTTAGCATAAATTACAAAAATAAATAAATAAATAAATAATAAAGCATTCTACTTGGTTTGGTAGGAGGTTGTGAGGAGCTAGGGGAGATAGAATAAAGTGAGGGACAAAATCTAAAATCCTCTTTGAATCCTCTTTGTAGGTATTTTCGAATTGCGTAGAAGGAGACAACATATATGTTCGCATTCATCATTGACAAAGTGATTGGTAAATTAACGGGCACAAGGTAGATCCAATTAAAATATTGGTAGATTAAAGGCCACATGGGAAAGATGGGCCCACTCTAAAAGATTATCAACAAAGTCATAGATTGTTCTTTTTACTGTTAATTTGTATGCCATAAAAAAACTTTGAGGTGCACACGCGGAGATTATCAGCTCATCGTAAGATGATTTTAGTTTCGATCATCTCTATCTGTACTGGAAAATTATGACATCCCAAGTAAAAAATAATTATAACCAATGGAAATTTTAGAGTTGATTAATTCCAATCATTTATAAGCCTCTGAGTTTGTGCTTCCATAAACCTTAGCTATACAACAATAATAAAATCTTTGTCATAATTTTTTCCCCTCCCCAGGAATCCTAATTTTCCATTCCGCTTTTTCTTACCTCACCACTTAATCCGACATTCTTACTAATTAATTATTTCCAACCAAGTTCTCTTAAGCCAAGCTTTAATATTAAATATATTTTTTTATCACTTGTCCATTTCTTATGTAAAGCATAGCTTGTTATATTTATGGAAAGGCTAAATGGCATTTATAAACCTTATTGTTTTACTATTGTAGCGCTTAAATACTCTAACTTACAAAATATAGCAAAAAACACCTTGAGTTAGGTGCAAGTTACTACTTTCTGTTCGGGGAAATTTCGTAAGAGCATCTCCAACAACTTCCCCATTTTCCACTTTTGGAGAATTTAGTTAGGTTTTTGGTCCAACAGATTCCCCATCTCATTCCCCAAAATAGGGATGGAGGAGAAAAAATGGGAAAACTTCCTCAAATCTGCAGCATTCTCTAATTTTTTGGAGGAAAAAAGGGATTCTTTAAAATGGGGAAGCTGTTGGAGTTGGTGTAAAAATAATTTGGAGAATGTGACTTTTGTTTCCTCATTTTGGAGAAAATTTTAGAGAAGCTGTTGGAGATGCCCTAAGGACCCAAATCCATAGGACATGGGAGGGGAGATGTGAGGTGTCCCCTCCCCATTGCTCCATGCACTATTCATGAACAGTGCATGGAGCAATGTGGAGGGGACACCTCACCTGTCCCATAGGTTTAGGTCCCTATAGCATTACTCTTCTGGTAACTAGCAGTGAGAACATTTCCACCCACGTGTTGGTCAAATGAGAATATTCAATGTTTTTTACCCACATTTATTGTGGTATTTACTACTTTACTAATCTTCTCCCTGTAGGATCGCTGCAATGGCACTCAAACACTAGAAGGGGGGTTGAATAGTGTTTATGAAATCTAATGCGGAAACTTTAAATTTCAATAAAATAATATCACAAAGAGTAAGAAAGATCAAACCAATGTGTAGACAATCACAGAAAATTGCATACGCAAACACAAGGATTTATACTGGTTCGGTCCTCCAGACCTACATCCAGTCCCCAAGCCTCGCTTGAGATTTCTCCACTATTTCCACTTGCAAAACCGCAAGCACTTGCAACCCGCAAGCAAACCGTACAACCTTGACAATCTTCAATTGCCAATGCCACAACAATCTCTTCTTTCAAGAGATTATCAAACTGAAACAAAATGGTACAACTCTTTCTCTTCCTATAAGCCTTGATGTGTAGATGTGAGTGACTTACAATAGGCTATAGGGATGGTTTTTGTTCTAGAGTAATGGAACTTTTATCAAGAACAAAACTGAAATTTTCATGCAGTTTTTCTCTTCAAAATGATCTTTAGAAGTCAAGAAAAACTCAAGTTTATATATATGAATTGATAGATCAATTTTCAGAACTTAACACCTATTTATAGGTATAATTTTCGTTCAAAAATATTCAAAAATAACTGCCAAAAACGTTCACAAAACGTTCATGATATTTGAAAAATATAGCTGTTGGAAGCACTGTCTGGTCGACCATATTGAGGCCTGGTCGACCAGACAGAGAAATTTTGGAATTTTCTGTCCAAGTCTGTAGCCTCTGGTCGACCAGGTCCATATCTGGTCGACCAGACAGAGATTTTTCAGACTCTCTGTTTCTGGTTGTTATATCTGGTCGACCAGACATTTCTTTGGTCGGCCAGAAACTATGTTATACATATTTTCAATAGTTTAAAATGTTATTCATTCGTTGATTAGACTTAGGATTATACTTAGAATATTTTCTATGATCTTCTAAGTGAGTAGTGTGTGTTGTGTGTGTGATCAAGGCTTGTACAAAGATTCTAAAAGAAAAGACAAAATTACATCACTCTTGTAAAGTATATTTTCTTCTTGAAGCGCGAAGTGACTTGATTAACTTCATCTTTTTGATCTTTGAAATCTTGTCTTTGATATAGCCTTAATATCTTGATTGTTGCTTTGAGATGTATATCTTGAATCTGCAGTAAAATATGTTAGATAAACAATGATTTGTTATCATCAAAATACAAGAGATATTGTAACATCAACCATGTTCCCAACAATCTCCCCCTTTTTGATGATGACAAATAATATTGAAAAACTTTAATTAAACATACTTACTCCCCCTGCAACAATGCATACATGTTAATTTAACACACAAAAAGATAGCACTTATTAGTAATCCTAATATTGTATAACAATGCATACATGTCAATATTTCAATATTGCAATAGTTGTCAATATTTCAATATTCTAATATATCTCCCCCTTTGTCATTAACAAAAAGAAGAATAGAAAGGGAGATAATAATAAATAATGAAACAATTAATACATTTCTTCAATACAACCTAATATTTCTTCAACATGGCCTAAAACTTCAAATAAATCTTCAAGATTATGCACATAGTCCATTACATCTCCCATCCAAATAGGAAGACATAAGCTTGCAATGAAAATTAAGTTTTCTATGGGAGTCATATTGAATGTATTATGTTGTTTAAGAAGAAATATTTCTCTATTTATAACCATGGAAGTAGTTATTAGAGACTAACCATCAAGTAGTTATTTAAGAATTGGTTAGAAGAACTAAAATATGAGTTCAAAAATTTATGAAACATTTCTCTTATGTTAACCAAGATAAATAACAAGAATATTTGCTAAAAATAAAATTCATTAAGCAAAAGCAAACATACTTGTTCATTAATAACTAGCAAAAGCAAACATATCAAACATATTATTAATAAGAGTTTTAGAGTTCATACCGACCGTTCCAATTCCTACCACTTGACCCTTGTTGTTGTCACCGAAGGTAACAGTTCCTCCATCTTTAAATTGTATGGAAGAAAATAAGTCCTTGTTCCCGGTCATGTGCTTGGAACAGCCACTATCTAAAATCCATGTTTCCCTTTTATTAGGTACCTGCAAAATAAAAGAAATATGTTTTGGTACCCTTTAACTTTTGGGTCCATGAGATTAGCATTTAGGAAACCAAACCCAATAAGAATTTGGTTTACCTACATTGTATGAAAGATAGTTTTTAGAATCACAAATATCCTTTTTGTAATTTGATAAGTATATCTTTCTATCACTTAAACATGCATTTTTAGGAACCCAAATGTAGTTGGATTTTAAAATATTCTTACATGCAACTTTCTTCATATGCATTTTTCTATCATTATGTGAAAATACCTTAGAACTAGCATGCATAGATGTATCACTATGTGCATGATAATTACTTTTCACAAATTTAGAATATAAATAAGCATAATTTTTCTTTTGCATAGAAGAGTATGTTTTCTCATTACTGGAGTTAGAAACATATCCTAATCCTTGTTTACTCTTAGCAGGTAATTGATAAGAAAGTAGATTATCTAGATTCTCTTTTCCTTTGTTAAATTTACCTACATTCATTAATATAGTTTCATATTTGGTTTTAAGACTTTTAACATTATCATCCAAATTTGAAATACGAACTTTAAAGAAATCACATTCTTTTTTAAGAAGTTGATTGTGACTAGATAACTTGTAATTTTCAGAAAATAACTCTTTATTCTTCTCTTTAAGATCTTCTATTTGTGAAGCATAAGGAGAGACTAAAGTGTTATTCAAATTTTCATTTTCATTTTTTAATATTTTAAAAGAAGAATTTAGTTGCTTGTATTTCAAAAATAATTCGTTAAATGCGTCAAGTAACTCATCATGATTACTTACTTGATCATCATCAGATTCATTTGCCATAAAGCACATATTCGCTTGATGATCTTCTTTTTCCTCTTCTTCATCTGAAGATGACTGGTCACTATCATCCCATGTTATCGACAAAGCCTTCTTCTTTTTGTTCTTCACTTGTTCATTCTTGTTCTTTGTGAACCCGTTGAAATTGTTAGAAGACTTCGACTTTAACTTTTGTTGTAGGGGACAATCTTTCTTGTAGTGTCCTGGCTTATTACAACCAAAACAAGTGACTTTGTTAGTATCTTTGAATTTACTAGAAGAGAACTTACCTTTCTTCAAGAATTTTCTGAATTTGCGTGTGATTATTTCAAACTCTTCTTCGTCATCGGAATCCTCATCATCAGTAGATGCTTGGAAAGCAAGAACCTTCTTGTTCTTATCTTCATTATCCTTTTTCCGATCTTCAAGTTGCACCTCGTATGCCATCAAATTCCCTATCAAATTTTCTACTGTCAATGTGGAGAGGTCGTTGGCTTCCTCTATTGCGGTAGTCTTCTTTTCCCAATCCGAAGTAAGAGCCCGGAGGATTTTCCTAACCATCTCCACTTGTGTATAGTCCTTTCCTAACGCAATTAGGGAGTTGATGATGTCGGTGAACCTTGTGAACATTTCACCAATTGTCTCGTTGTCTTTCATCTTGAACATTTCAAACCTGTGCACTAAAACAGAAATTTTTGAGTCTTTAACCTTAGAAGTTCCTTCGTGGGTTACCTCAAGTGTGTGCCAGATTTGATGTGCAGTGTTGGAAGTAGACACGCGGTTGAATTCATTCTTATCCATTGCGCAAAACAATGCATTCATTGCCTTGGCGTCAAGATTCGCATTTGTCCTTTCCACCAATGTCCATTCAGAATATGGAGTAGTAGGCTTGTTGTAATCAGACTCCACTATGTTCCAGAGATCGAATCCTATCGATTGAAGGTAGATCTTCATCCTACACTTCCAGTAGTTGTAGTTGGAACCATCGAAAAGTGGTGGTCTTTGAGTAGAATGTCCTTCCTTGAACTGTGATGTAGATGATGTAGCCATTGTTATTCTTGATCAACCTGCTCTGATACCAATTGAAGGATCGCTGCAATGGCATTCAAACACTAGAAGGGGGGGTTGAATAGTGTTTATGAAATCTAATGCGGAAACTTTAAATTTCAATAAAATAATATCACAAAGAGTAAGAAAGATCAAACCAATGTGTAGACAATCACAGAAAATTGCATACGCAAACACAAGGATTTATACTGGTTCGGTCCTCCAGACCTACATCCAGTCCCCAAGCCTCGCTTGAGATTTCTCCACTATTTCCACTTGCAAAACCGCAAGCACTTGCAACCCGCAAGCAAACCGTACAACCTTGACAATCTTCAATTGCCAATGCCACAACAATCTCTTCTTTCAAGAGATTATCAAATCAAAAACAAGATGGTACAACTTTCTCTTCCTATAAGCCTTGATGTGTAGATGTGAGTGACTTACAATAGGCTATAGGGATGGTTTTTGTTCTAGAGTAATGGAACTTTTATCAAGAACAAAACTGAAATTTTCATGCAGTTTTTCTCTTCAAAATGAACTTAAGAAGTCAAGAAAAACTCAAGTTTATAGAAAGGAATTCTAATATCAATTTTCAGAACTTAACACCTATTTATAGGTATAATTTTCGTTCAAAAATATTCAAAAATAACTGCCAAAAAACGTTCACAAAACGTTCATATTCATTTGAAAAATATAGCTGTTGGAAGCACTGTCTGGTCGCAATTGCTCAGTAGTCGACTACAAGGCATAGTAGTCGACTACACTGTAAACTCAGATTCTGGAATTTTTCTGTTTAGTATTTTGACTATAACTTTCTCATCCGATATCGGAATGAGGTGATTTAAGATTTGTTGGAAAGCTCTTGAAGAGACCTACAACTTTGGTCTTTTGAGTTTTTCCAGATTCTAATTTCTAAGGGTTGTAAATGAAATGTTTTAAGACTCACTCAATATCTATAAACTCTAATGGCTAACATAGGGGATTTCTATTGTTAACCAACACACTAAGCATGTGTTAGTGTGTTCTAACACTATGTGTGTGCATGTGTGTGAGTGATCAAGGCTTGTACAAATTTCTAAGCAAAGAAAATATAAAATTACATTTTGACAATAAAGTATATCTTCTTCTTTGCTTCATTTTGCCTTGAACTCATCTATGTCTTGAGTATCTCTTTGAATATAATTGTCGATATAACTCTGATACTACAAAATAAATGTTAGCACATAATACACACAACATATAATATTTGTTATCATCAAAACAAACTAATCTTGGGGTCAAGATTCCTAACACTCCCAAAATCTAAGGAAGGCAATTTTCGTCAAATCGAGTTTTTCAAACATTGTTAGCTATGATATGAACTACCTAAACAAGAATTCTTGAACGGTGAACAACCAGAGCCTATTACTCACTACATCAATATGATATGAACTACCTAAACAAGAATTCTTGAACGGTGAACAACCAGAGCCTATTACTCACTACATCAAACAATTTCCATTAATGAAACCATGGAAATCCGTCGGAAAATCAAAAATACGCATGTCCGATGAAATGGTTGTTGCTATCTGCTCCAATAACGAATCATTGGTTTAACTGAATAACTAAAGAAAATAGATAGACCTTTCTCTTCGTCTCAGGTCGATGGATCTTCTCAATTGGAAGATCTCCCATATAGATAATACAATCCAACCAGCTTCCAACTTAGGGTATTTTTTTTTACCATGTTTTGTAAGTTGGGTATTTAACTGTTATAAAAGTGGAACAATAAAGTATATACGTGATATTTAGCCTTTTTAGGGAAAAGGAAAAGTACTTTCATGCGTGTACTGTACATGAAAATTGTTACTTTCGTATTGCTTTCAAGAAACATTTCCCCTCTCAATATCAATTGCACAAACAAACAGTCCACATGACACTGCTCCTTTCACCTTCGCAAGCTTTCAGCTCTATTCAACAATTTGGCTGCACGCGTTAGCATCTTTTGGTAGCTGAAAACTTGCAGAAAAAGATCGAACATGACCATCCTGTTTGTTGAAGAGTCTACAATTGTATTATGAAAAACAAAATAAAGTCAACCGTACTTAATCTAGAATCTAATAGTTTCTCTTGTTGTGATAACAATATTGTGACCTTTATTAATTAATGTTTTTTTTTTGTCTTAGAACTGATCTAACCGTTACTTAGGCATCAAATTTTGCGGTTTGTCGCTTGCTTAAATGTGGAAGACACTTGCAGTTACATCTTCGATATCCAAAAGAAGCAAACAAAAAAATATGGATTTCTATATGGCTATATACAGAGGAATTTTTTTTTAAGGACTCTGAATGGAGGATCGTTATAGTCCCATTATTGACAATTAAATCCGAAATTAGCAGTTCAAACATAAATTTAGTGAATATTTTTGTCAACAAGTCATTGCAGCATTACTTAAAGGCAAACATGATTAAAACAAGGAAATTTTTTCAAAATAGACAGATTTTGCTAAATATTTAGCAAAATCGACCATTTTGCTAAATATTTAGCAAAATCAACCTCTTTTTGGCTATCATGCCAAAAAGAGGTCGATTTTAAAAAACGCCCAGCTAAAAACATACGGGACTACTAGTTCTGTATGTTTTCAAGGACACTAATCCCCCAGAAAACATACGGGACTAATAGTCCCGTATGTTTTCTAAGAGCACTACTCCGTAATTAGCACAATGAAAATTTACGGGACTACTAGTCCCGTATGTTTTTTAGGAGGTGTTTTTTAAAATCGACCTCTTTTTGGCTTGTTGGAAAAAAAAAGGTCGATTTTGCTAAATATTTAGCAAAATGATCGATTTTGCTAAATATTTAGCAAAATCGGTCTATTTAAAAAAAAAATTTCCTTAAAACAATTGTTATGTGATGAAAGTGTAAGGCTGTTACAATTGCGTCTTTGATAACTAAATTCAAAAGAACTAAAGAAATGCCAACTTTGTGCTTTCACGGTAATGAATGGTATCGATTGTTCTTTGTTTAAAACACGTAGTCAGAAGCCATGTGCTCGTATTCATTAAATATTATTTTGCAAAAAAGAAATTAATTATAATGACTACTTTGTCAATTCATAGTAAAATCATTGGTCGTGACAGATTGAATAGTAAAAGAGTTTTCCTAGATGAATTTATGAATCATATTTGTATGTTGCGGACCATATTAGAAAGGGATTTGTAATCCTCTATTATCGAAAGACGGTGAAAAGATGACTAATTCTAGTCATAAGCGCATACAACTTTAGTAGGTTGCTTGGAATCATCCTAGGGGAGAAAAAAGAACGAGTGCGATTAGGGGTGTTAACGGAGCGGATACGGCTCGGATATGGCACTTACCATATCCATATCCGCTTACCCATCTCGGATACGGATACATATACGGATATACGTCGGTATAAAAAATTCATATCCATATCCGCCAAAATCGGATACGGTTACGGATATAGATGCAGATATATAAACGGATATGCATACAGATACAACAAGGATATTAGAAAACTAGATAGTATTCAGAAAAATATAGTCATGTGATACAAAAAGAGTTCGTTAATATGTTCATTATGATTAAAAAGCTAAGATTAGACATCTTGATCATCAAAATTAACCACAAATCCATAATCTAAGAATTGAAACTATCGTAAGAGTATTACCAATATGTATTCGGATTTTTTCGGATACGGATACAGATATTTCACTACAAAACCATATCCGCAACCATATCCTATCGGTAATAGATTTGAGTAACCATATTCGTATCCTAACGGATACGGTTACGGATATTTCCTCGGATACGGATACTGTTTGACACCCCTAAGTGCGATTCATCGAAATATGAAAAGTGTTAGATTTAAAACTATCCATGACGATTCACCAAGAGCATCACAGGATTATGATTAATAATAATGGTTCGTGCGCTATGTTTTTTAATGACAAAGATGATCCGAATCCATTTGAAAAAGACCATCGAAACATAACGCCTTAGTTGACCAAATCTAAGCTTTTCATATAGCAAAACGAAATCGTAACTACGTTCAATATCCGCCTTATCAGGATTCAATTACCCTTTTGGGAACCTCCATCCCCATGGCGCAAATATCTCCCCATAAAATCAAATTGTCTGGAACCCAAATCCATCCCTATTCAAATAGCATTTTTCCTCTAATTTATCTGCTATCATCCTCCTTTTGCCAAACTGTATCATCAATAGAGAGCAAGTGCAATCAATCCTCGCACATGCTCTTGCCTTGATTTCTGCAAGATGTACCTACGTTCATCCAAAGAATACCATCCCTTCATTAGGGGCAGGGGAAAAAAAAAAGGAAAAAAGAAACCATACCAAGGACTCTTCACAAACAAATTATAGAGGGAGGGAGGAAGGAAGGAGACCATGGTACTTGTTTCACTATGAATGCTAAATCAATATAAGACCAATAGCAAGCATATAAACAAGGGAGACGCTACAGTCACATCCCCTAACCACACATTCAACCACACTCCTCTCTCGCTATATTTTAAAATTCTCAAGTGGGCCCCAGTGCATTGTAGCGAGAGATGGGTATGGTTGGAGGTGTGGTTAGGGATTGTGCCTCTAGCATTTCTTTATAAACAATAGCTATCGGCATAATTTGGCTCAGCAATCTTGTATCAATGTAATCACCAATTAAAATCTACAGTGAATAATTCGTCAGAAACCTTTTGAACGCAAAGCACATCAGACGCTTCGCGAGCATGAATGTTCAAACCAAGCATGCATGCGAGAGGTATCAAAATTTGAATCATACAAAAGTACCAAGAAACAAGGCAATAAAATAAAGCAATAAACGACTGAATGAAAATTAAAGAATTAATTTATTCACTCTGGTCACGTGACTCGCCCGACCTGAACCCGCCGGTCTAAATCCAGTGCGGATCCTATGAGCCCAATCAAACCCCCCAAAACTAGCAACAAATCAAATCAAAATCTCTCCCTCACACAAACGAAAAACAAAAATTAATAAATTAAAATAAAAAATCACTCAAAAAGCAGTCCTCATATCCTTTTTTCCCCTTTTATCCTCAGAGATAGGAGTCTTCTCCTTGTTCT
Organism: Asparagus officinalis; assembly: GCF_001876935.1. Classification (NCBI taxonomy): domain Eukaryota; kingdom Viridiplantae; phylum Streptophyta; class Magnoliopsida; order Asparagales; family Asparagaceae; genus Asparagus; species Asparagus officinalis. The sequence goes on from NC_033797.1 coordinate 6,153,714, forward strand.
TCTTCTTCTTCTTCAAAAACCAACAGAATAAACCCTTGAAAAAAGAAAAACCAGAAAAAAGAAATGGCGGAACCCTTGGAAGCGCTTCGCCTCCTCGATTTCATCGACCAAAACCCCCCTCAAAAACCCTACAAACGATTCGAATCGGCCCTCAGAAACCCTAACTCCCTCCTGTTCGAAGATCTCTTGGACTCCTCCGTCGATTCCATTCCCGTTAAGTATCTCCATTTTTGACTCTTACCCATTTCTTACTTCCCTCCAAAACCTCATAAAAATCATTCCTTTCCTTGTTTCGTTACAGGGCTTGTCGCCGCTGAAAAATTCGCCGGCTTCAAACGAATTAAACGAGGAGGAGGAGGAAGAACTCGAGTGGCTCTCAAATAAGGACGCGTTCCCTTCGCTGGAGACCTCCTTCGAAGTGGAAACGAACGCTAGCCCCGTCTCAGTCCTGCCGCCGTCCTTCAAGGTGCCGGTTAAGGCCCGGAGTAAAATTCGCCAAAAGAGGCGCCGAATGTTTCCTCCTATTCGCTCGGCGGCGCCAATACAGGCCGGCGAATAGCCCGACCTTTTCAGCGGCGGTTCATTCGAATTCAACACGGCGGATTATGGAGATGAGGCTTGGGTTAGGGCGGCCGAAGAAGACCGGGGGTATAGGTTAATTTTGTAAATTTACTTTTTTTTATGGTTTTTTTTTTCGCTAGAAGGAAAATTTTATTTAGTCCTTTTTTTAGGTAGGAAATTATTTAGGTTAGGTTAGGAAATTAATTTTTATGTTGTTTTCTTTTGTGTTATTATATACATATATATATGGGTTTCCCCTCCCTAGGGTATTGGGCTTGGAATTGTCAGATGGTGATTTTGGTTTTATTTTCCTTTTTTTAAATTACTTTTTGGGGGAAAAAAAATTGTTTGTAGTGTAGTTTTTTCAAGGGTTAGGGTTTGGGAAAGGGATCTTTGGTTTTACCGAGGAAAGGGTTGCACTGTACATGCATGCTTTTCTCATTTTAAGGGCGGAAACGTCATTCGAGTTTAAGTATAGTGGGCGGGTCCCACCACCTTGGATGGTTTGGAAACGATCAATTTCACAGATAAGTCCTTGGCTTCTATCTTAATTGGGGGAAATATCTACGTGCTGACTTCATTTGACTCTTGACTATTCCTTGCTTTCTAGCAGTTTTTAAAACGTCATTTCAGTTTCTAGTTCCTTTTTTTTGCTGGCAATCATTTTTCAAACTTATATGTATATGGATACAACAATCCAATTAAAAATCATTTCTTAATGTAACCATCAATTTTTAGTTTTTTTTTCTTTTTGAAGAAATTGTTGCACACGTGGGTCCCCTGATAAAATATCTTAGTTACAGTTCATTCTTTATGAGAGCTCTGTAACTTCACAAGTTAGCCATCGCTTTGAGGACACGCCCGGTTTATGTATAAATAAGACTATGGTTGATGCATCTTTTTAATCTTTCAACTTTCTCACCCAAAAGTTTTGCTTGCATTATCATCAAGGAGCATGTGACTATGGCCTACTTTGCTGTTATGAGATGCTATTCTCATCTCCTACTGGGAAAAATTTCTAATAGATTGGCTCCATTGTATATGTGGATAAATTATCCCTCTTTCCTTATATACAATTTATTCCTAAAAATACATAATTATATCTTTTTATAGCCATGAATTTGCTTAGGGGGTGTTTGGTTCGATAGTGGGCAAGAATAGGATTAGGAATCCCATATTTTTTATGGGATCTAGGTAATCCATAAAAAATTTTAAGACAATTTTATGTTGTCATGGAATCCTTTTTTTTTTATTTCATTTCCATGTTTGTTTCATAACATGAAAAAATAGAATCCAACTTTATAGAAACCCTCAAATTCCTATTCTTTAGTTTGGTTTGGAATGAGAATAAGATTTGGTCTTATAATAATATAGGGTTTGTGAAGAAACGAAATCCGAAAAAAATAGAGAGGGGGAATATTACAAATGCGTCAGCTTTCTGTTCCAAATCCGCCCAAATCATTAGGATTTTGGTTTTTATAAAATCAGTATAATTTTCAACTTTATAGATTCTGAAATCTATAAATTTTTGAGGAACCAAACTCAAGAATAGGATTAATAAAGAATCCTTTATTTACAATTTTGCTATTGTCAGACCCAAATCCTATTCTTTTTCCATAAAAATGGTGAAACAAATAGCCCCTTGTAGGCCAGCTGCTTTAGTCATTCACTGGAGGATAGAGGGTATTTTAGAGATTTAGAATGTTCTGATATGATCCACATTAGTCCAATAACTTATCAATGTGGAAAAATGTTAGGAAGGGCTCCTTATAGAAAAATAACCAAAAGTAGATGATTGATAATCATGTAGCTATTTTTAAAAAAAATATAAATGCATGTTTCTAATTTTAAGGATTTGATTGAGGCACATGTTATATCATCCTTCTCAGCTATTTACCAATTTTAAGATTCGTGCTTTAAACATGTGCTTAATCGTTGTTGTTATATATAATTTCCATAGAGTGCTCCCTATAGGATCTATCTTCCATTGGCAACTTTTTCTGAATTCTTCTAAAACCTACTAATATAATGAACGGAGACTTTAGCGAGATTATTGAATTATCTATGCATTGCTCAAATCATGTGCACACATGGGGGACGGGGTCAAGTTGCATGATGGTGGTCTGCTCATGAAATGGACGCATGAGCATATTATTATAATCCTATGTACAATGTTTGCTAGTGGCATTTTGGACCCCAGTCATCATCTAGCCAACGGCTCCTCCTTGGAAAAAATATATGGTCATCATAGCCCATGAATGGATGCCCACAAAGATTTGTCAAAGTTTGTTGGAATCCAGAGAGGAGGGGGAGATGCTATAGACCTCCCTCCATAGCCGGTTGTATGGGGGGAGGAAAGAAAACACGACTGTGTTTTACAGTCAATTCTAGATCGTTACGATCGGTATACAGTATCAATGCAATCAGAATATTATATCAGTGCGATCATGAACGTTGTATAATCGGCCCCGATAGCATCTTTGAGGAATAACTTATTCTAAGGTTTGTCGGTGATCAGAGCAATTTCGGTTTGCTCATCTCTTATTAGATATGGAGATGAATTTAGAAGAGACAGAGCGCAAAAATCATTGCTCTGTTCAATGAGCTACAATTTTGCAACTGAGTTTTGAAATTGTAACACCCTGGTGCCATCCGTTAAATTCCATTCTTATCCCTGTAATATATGCAGTCTTCAAAATGTTCGTTTTGGTTGGATTTTTCACCATCTCCATACCAAAAATGGCAGTTTGAGAATAACTAACAACCGGACTCCTACTTTGCATTGCATGGTTTTAATTGAATATGATTCTTCTTTTATCAATCTCAAACCCTAAATTCATGTTCTTGGGTATGAAATTGAGATTGAGAAGTAGGGTCCACACTAAATTGTGTACTGTGCTTGCAAGTGTTGGTGGCCCAAAGCCATCATCCATGTGTTTAGTTGTCGGTAAGGGTGGTAAATGAAAGAATCAAATCAAATACTGAGATGTTCGTATTTGTATTTGTTCGAATTCGAATCCGAATTTAAATATCCACGTCTGCAGTTATTCGAATTTGGACTCGAATACGTGATATTTGATAAATATTCTTGAATATTCATGAATATTTATCGAATTGTCAAAGTATATCCATTCTGCTAAAGAATTTTTTTCTTTAAATAGTATTTAAATTTATAAATAAAAATTATTTCTTTCTAGTTATGATGTATATATATTTAATTCGAATATTTACTTAGAAATCTGATTTAAGATTCTTAAAGTTTCTTAAAATTAGTATATAGAACTTAAGTAGAAAATATAAGTAGGTTGAAAATATAAAATCATATGTGCAATGATACAAATTATAAGCGATCAAATTTTAAATGAATATTTGATAATCAAACGAATCAAATACGAATCAAATATACCCCTGGTTAAATTCTATTCGTTAATGAACTTAAATACTAAATATTATTTGTTTAGTGTTAAATGAACTACCAGATTGAATGTGACCGAATAGCTAGCCAAATAATTAATGAACTATTTGTTAACTATTTGGTTCGTCTCCGCCCCTTGTTGTCGGATGCCATTGACTAGTTTATTTTAAGGGGTTATTTGGAAATTTAAAGATGGAAGATGAAAGTGTGACTTTGAAATGGAACACAAGAATGTCAAAGTTTAAGATGTTTGGAAACTCAATTGTGAAAGTACAAAAGACATCAACTAGTCATCATAGATATAGAAATTGAAGGATAAAAGTGGTAAGGTAACAATGTATAAAGTTCATATATATCTAGAAAATAGCATTCAAATGTTATGAAAATGTACAGCTTTAGGGACGCCTGGATTGTAGATTCTAGTTTTGAAGATATGATGAGAAGAAGAAGAAGAAGAAGAACTGAAAGCTCGTACATTGTTGAAATTGAAGGATAAAAGTGGTAAGGTAGAAATGTATAAAGTTCATATATATCTAGAAAATAGCATTCAAATGTTATGAAAATGTACAGCTTTAGGAACGCCTGGATTGTAGATTTTAGTTCTGAAGATATGATGATATCAACATTGTACGAGCTTGAAATTGAAAGATAAAAGTGGTAAGGTAGCAATGTATAAAGTTCATATATATCTAGAAAATAACATTCAAATGTTATAAAAATGTATAGCTTTAGGGACGCCTGGATTGTAGATTTTAGTTCTGAAGATATGATGAAGCTTGAAATTAAAGGATAAAAGTGGTAAGGTAGCAATGTATAAAGTTCATATATATCTAGAAAATAGCATTCAAATGTTATGAAAATGTACCGCTTTAGGGACGCCTGGATTGTAGATTTTAGTTCTGAAAATATGATGATATCAACATTGTACGAGCTTTCAGTTCTTCTTCTTCTTCTTCTTCTTCTTCTTTTTGGTGTGCACGTAAAGTTGGACGTGAGACCATTTTTCACTTTCTTCGAAAAAGCGTTGAAAAATTGCTTCAAGGTCCTAAAATTCAAGTTTCAATGTGCCCCAGCCCCCCAACTTCCCTAATGTGTTATAACCTCTATAATTTGAAAAAATTGTGTTCAGGCTTCTCTCCTCAAGTTTCAATACAACCTCCTCTAAAATCTTAATTTTACCCTCCCCTACACCTCCCTCCTCCTCCTCCGGTCCCCCTCAGCCCCCTCCCTCGCCTCCCTCCCCCGCTCCGCCTCCCTCCCCCCCCCGCCTCCCTCCTACACCTTCCTCTCTCCCTCCTACACCTCCCTTCTACTCGGTCCCCCTCAGGCCCCCCCTCCGCCTTCCTCCCTAGCCCGTCTCCCTCCCTCCCCCTGCTCTAGCCTCCCTCCTCCCCCACCTTCCTCCCCGCTGCACCTCCCCCTAACCTCCCTCCTCTTAGTCCCCCTCCGCCCACCTCCTCCCCGCTCTTCTATTCCCGAAGAACTTCGCGTCTCATGTTAACTATTATAGTTAACATGTTAACTATTATAAGTAACATGTTAACTATTATATATAACATGTTAACTATTAGAGTTAACACATTGAGCTCAAAACATATTTATGAAATTATAACAGTTAACATGTTCTCTATAACTGTTGTTGATGTCTGAGATCACACAGTCGATAAGAACTTTCCGCCGATGGGTGCAGGTCGGATCTTCGCGCTGACGACGAAGAGGGAGAGGATGAGAGATAGGGCCGACTCCTCCTCCGACTTTATGCCCGATCCTTGGACTGAGATTCCTGGGTCCTCTGCATAAACAAGAAGGACGAACCCGTAAGAGGGCGGAGCTTGTTTCCCTGGTGGTACCTCCGACGGTCAAGTCAGCTGGTGAGCTTGAGTGAGGTTTGAGGGAGAGCCACAGGACCATTGTGGTCCATGTAAAGGGGTACTCTCTTAGAGTTATTAGTTCTCTTTTAGTAAGAATAGATTAAGAAAAAATCTACCAAAGTTTTATCAGGAAGAAGAAGAACCTGACAAAAGAAGGATCTCTCTCTATGGCGAATAACGTCTGCCTTTATAGAGGGTGCCAAGGGCAGATCAGTCACTTTATGAGTATGCGGAAGACGGCGATGAGGGGTGAGCTAGAGGCTGACTCACCCTTCGCTCCATACGTGTCGGTTGGCATACTAGGAGAGAAGTCATTCGAGTATAGAAGAGATTGTCTTGATAAGATCTCGGTGTGACAGATGAGACATAGCAGAAGATAGGACGGATGCTTAGTCTCCCTCTGCCTTACAGATGTCGGCCGCCAACTGTAGACGTATAAAAATACCTATAGGTATGAATATACCTATCTAAGTCAAAGGAGATCATCCAAAGCCAAAGGAAGCAAAGAAACATGTGAAACAACATAGAAGAACAATATGAACACCCACGACAAGAAACACTGACACGCATTTGCGCGGTAGTGGAAGGTGTTGTGCACACAAACAGAGTGATATTCCTATAGGAATTTGTAGATCTCTTCGATAGCTTTCCAACACATCTTGGATCACCTCATTCCGACATCAGACGAGGAAGTTAGAGCCAAAATACCCGAGAGGTCGCAAACTACATCGAAGGTGCGCGGCAGTGTTTACTGCCGCGGCAACAGCGCGACAGTACAAGGTGTCGCGCAAATAAACATAGTGAAGCGCCAATGGGAAGTTGTAGAGCTCTTCGATAGCTTTCCAACTCATCTTGGATCACCTCATTCCGACATTGGACGAGGAAGTTAGAGCCAAAATACCCGAGAGGTCGCAAACTGCATCGGAGGTGCGCGGCAGTGTATACTGCCGCGGTAATATATTGCACATTTAAGCCATGATATGATCCAAATTTGAAGAAGCTCAAAAGATAAAAGTTGTAGATCTCTTCGTCAGCTTTCCAACGCATCTTGGATCACCTCATTCCGACATCGGACGAGGAAGTTAGAGCCAAAATACTCGAGAGGTGCGCGGCAGTGGTAACTGCCGCGGCAATGCGCGACACCACGTACTGTCGCGGCCACTGGGAAGTTGAACACGTCATTTTTGACAGTTTTCTCGAGTTTTGTGCAGCCCACATGGCTTATTAACTGCTGGGGGTCACTTATGAACGTGGGGGAAGCAGTTACAAGCGAAAATCATGCCCACTAACCTCATAAAAAGATGGTATTTAAGTAGTGGGACGGCGGTTACAAAAGAGGGCTGATTAGAGAGCATCCAAGAGGGCTGATTAGAGAGCATTCTGGAGCAGAAGAGACTTGAGCTTTTGTTGATTTTGAGGAAGAAAGAGAGGATTTTCACCCTTTGACAAGCATCATTTGGTGATTCCTAGAGATCTAAGCTCAGACTTGATCTTTGGAAGATTCCTGTAAACACATCAAAGTTTTAATGGAATCGACAATGGAGTCAACTTTCGCTGAAAACAAACTGGCGACCACAGTGGGAGCCAACGGTCTCGCTGTCGAAACCGTCGTGTCACAGCCGATAAAGATTCTAGTTGAATCCACGGTCGAATTCGAATTCGACCAAACCAAGTTTGAGGAATATATCTCATCATCCTCTTCAAGATCTTCATTGTCTTGCAAGTACAAGAGGATCTCATCATTGAAGAAGACTTACATGCCAAAGAAGGCACAAAATGAAGACTCTCGCCTGATTGTTGCTAAGGATTTTACTCGCAACACCTCTGCTCACAATGACTCTAATCTAGTTAAAGAGTCATCGAATCAAAGCCCACCGGCACTGACGAAGAGGGCTCGTCAGAGACAACGTCAGCGCCGCGCTCGTCAAATAGCTAAGGCATTGGAACAAACAGACATGGTTCGTTATCACGCGGACCTAGAGTGGAGGAGGCATCGAGTGGTTCAGTTGTCTCAACAACCAATTACTCATATCTCTGCTAAACTATCGACGGATGAATAGACTTTAGTCAAGAGGGCTCGCTCAACCCTCAAAGAACGTATACAAAAGCGTCGTGCAAACGCTGCTTATGCCCGTGCTCTCTTACAACAAAGACGAGAAAGAAACAAGAAAACGGTGGCCAAAGAACCACCAAAATTCTGCAAAGTTTGGATTCCAAAGTCTAGAGTTGTGCAAAATCAGCATTCGGAGCCCGTTAAGATTCCATGCCCACAAGGGGGTGGTTCTAAACGTGTGACTCCCGACATAACCTTGGATCGTTCAAAGACAATAATAAGTTGTCCTGAGAATGCCAACAAGGTTTTACATCATCATAAGAAAACATGTTGGCCAAAAGACATCGTTATGCCTGGGAGGTTATACCAACAGATGATAGTATTTTCCGGCAATCATACCGATGAATCTACTATCAAGTTGGAGGTGTGAATAAATTTCGAAAGGGAATATCCTCGGAGGACGAACTCTCGGACACTTGTTCTGCGATCGCTTCTGATGATACAATGTCAAGCACGGGACAAACCAAAGAAGCGTTCACAATCACTTCTGATCAGTTTGCTCAAATGCTTCAAGAAGCTCTAACCAAGCAACGTGAAGAAATTAGAGCTGAGATGAAGACAGAAATGGAGTTAGCTATTCAACAAATGAAAGAATTGCTAGTTCAACGGCCTCAACCTCCTGAGTCCAGTCAGCAAGCTGAACCCAGCCGCCACACTCGGAATATTATAGATGACAGCGATCCAGAAGTGGATGAAGTTATTATGACTGATACACCTCCCAATGACAATAACATTGTGGGTGGTTCAACGGATCCTCCCAATAACGATATTGGGGATGGTTCAATTGCACCTCTCAATAACACTGGGGGTGGCCCAATTATTTCTGCTCAACATCACTCAGCGAGAGATGAAGATGAGGACAAGAAAATGCAAGACATTGAAAACAAAGTCAATGCTTTGATGTCTGCCCAGGAAGTAAAGAAGACGGGTATTCCATGTCCCTATCCAAGAGAATGAGATTCAATACCATACCCGGCAAAGTTCAATCTGATTAACTTGTCCCTATCCAAGAGAATGAGATTCAATACCATACCCGGCAAAGTTCAATCTGATTAACTTCACACCATTTGATGGGAAGAGCTCGCCTACTCAGCACTTGATTTATTTCAAGTCTCATTTGGGCATGATCTCTGGAAATGAGGCTTTAATGGTCCGGTCATTCGTTAGCACCCTTCGTGGACCCGCCTTCGATTGATACCGACGTCTCAAGCCAGGGAGCATCAATTGCTGGGATGACATGGAAAGTTTGTTCCTCAATAATTTCTTCGATGATGACACCGAAGTGTCAATCGGAACCCTTTTAGATGAGAAGCAGAAAGACGGAGAGTCAGTCGACAATTTTGTCAAGCGCTTCCATAACAAGGCAATGAATTGCAGAGATCCTGTTACAGAGGAGTTCATCCTACAAACATGTCACAATAATCTCTCCATCGATGTCCTGGAAGCCCTAGGGGTCGTACCATCCAAAACTTGGAAGGATTTAAAAATGCGTGGTGAACAAGCTGAACACTTTTTTAAAAGAAAGAAAGCTGAGAGAAGCCGACCGACGACACCTGCAATCGCTGGGAACGCGATTATCGATCCGAGGTTCCAAAAGGAGTATTCTTTCGAAGACGATGAAGCTTCAGCCATCTTGAAATACCTCCTCGCCAACGACAAGATCGAGCTACCACCTATTAAAGATCAGGAGGGAGCTAAAAGGATTACGGATCCAAACTACTGTGCATACCACAGAAGGGTTCTTCATCCCACTAAGGTTTGTTTTGGACTCAAAAACAAAATCTAAGCCTTAATTGACTCCGGCGTCATAACGGCGAAACAAGCCGAGTAAAGACGACTCTTACTCCATTGGATACACGAGTATAAACTGTTTTCCCTAACTCCGAAGAGTATACGAGTATAAACTGCTTCTTCATATCACTCCAAAGAGTATACGAGTATAAACTGCTTCTCAATACTCCATTGGATACACGAGTATAAACTGTTTTCCCTAACTCCGAAGAGTATACGAGTATAAACTGCTCCTCGATACTCCAAAAGGTATATGAGTCTGCTTCTCGATACTCCAATAGGTATATGAGTCTAAACTGTTTCCCACTCTTGACGGGAAGTTCCTGGAGAATTTTTATATGTAATATTCTTAAGGATAACCCGGTTATGTAACTCAGTATGATGTTAGACCCAGTTTCACGAAGGAAGCTGGGGGTGGATGGTTCATGTAACGGGAAGTTCTCGGAAGAATGTTATATGTAATTTTCTTAGGGATAACCCGATCATTACAAACAAAGTGATAAACACTACATCCCCACGGTGATTTCCGAATACTCTTTTGCTGAGATGAGATTCGATCACTTCTTTAGATCAATCTTCCCTCACAAAACTCATATTTGGTCAAACCTTTAAACAGTTAGGACCAAAGCCAAAATCCCCTCTCGATTCTTTCCATGAACGAGAGGTCCACAAATTGAACGATCAAACCTTTAAACAGTTAGGATCGTCTCAAGTCCCCATTTGGTCAAACCTTTAAACAGTTAGGACCAAAGCCAAAATCCCCTCTCGATTCCTTCCATGAACGAGAGGTCCACAAATTGAACGATCAAACCTTTAAACAGTTAGGATCGTCTCAAATTCCCATCTTGGTCAAACCTTTAAACAGTTAGCGACCAAAACCAAAATCCCTTCTCGATTCCTTCAATGAACGAGAAGTCCACATATTGAACGATCAAACCTTTAAACAGTTAGGATCGTCTCAAGTCCCCATTTGGTCAAACCTTCCAACAGTTAGGACCAAAACCAAAATCCCCTCTCGATTCCTTACATGAACGAGAGGCCTACAAATTGAGCGATCAAACCTTTAAATAGTTAGGATCGTCTCAACTCCCACATGGTCAAACCTTTAAACAGTTAGGGCCAAAGCCAAAATCCCCTCTCGATTCTTTTCATGAACGAGAGGTCCACAAATTGAACGATCAAACCTTTAAACAGTTAGGATCATCTCAAATCCCCATTTGGTCAAACCTTACTACAGTTAGGACCAAAACCAAAATCCCCTCTCGATTCCTTCCATAAACGAGAGGTCCACAAAATGAACGATCAAACCTTTAAACAGTTAGGATCGTCTCAAATCCCCATTTGGTCAAACCTTTAACCATGAACGAGAGGTCCACAAATTGGATGATCAAACCTTTAAACAGTTAGGATCATCTCAAATTCCTATTTGGTCAAACCTTTAAACAGTTAGGACCAAAACCACAATCCCCTCTCGATTCCTTCCATGAACGAGAGGTCCACCAATTGAACGATCAAACCTTTAAACAGTTAGGATCGTCTCAAATTCCCATTTGGTCAAACCTTTAAACAGTTAGGACCAAAGACAAAATCTCCTCTCGATTCCTTCCATAAACGAGAAGTCCACAAATTGAACGATCAAATCTTTAAACGTTTAGGATCGTCTCAAAACTCCCACTTGGTCAAACCTTACTACAGTTAGGACCACAGTCAAAACCTCATTTTGATTCATTTTACGAACAAAAAGTCCCCTTTTGAGTTGAATAGTCAAACCTTATGACAGTTAGGATTATTCAAACCAATCTAGATTCTCTATGTGACATTTAAGATTATTCAAACCAATCCAGATTCTCTAAGTGGAGATCCCACTTTGAGTTTCTTTTGCACCAGGAGATAGAATATAAAATTCTTCCTCTCCAATTTTGGGTTTATCTCTACCAACAAACAAGAGACCAGGAGATAGAATATAAAATTCTTCCTCTCCATCATCGGGTTTATCTCTACCAATAAACAAGAGACCAGGAGATAGAATATAAAATTCTTTTTCTCCAATTTTGGGTCTATCTCTACCAACAAACAAGAGACCAGGAGATAGAATATAAAATTCTTCATCTCCAGTGTTAGGTTCATCTTTTCACCAAAAAGACATAACCCATAAACATTTCCAAATCCATGTTTGATGCATGAGAGACTTTATCTCGATCCCTTATTAGAGATAAGCCTACGCCTAATACGCGTTGCCGGGTGGTCCGTTCCCGCGAAAACGACCAAGCCTATGTATTCAACATCATAGCACCAAGTCTAAGAGAGTTTATTCTTTTAGCACAACGTTACATGCAGAACGGACTTAAACAATCTGCATGCTAGCCCGATTCAAACGGTAATCGGTAAAGGCTCATCAAACCCGTTGATGGCTGAGGGTTTGCCAAAAATCCTATAAATGCGATAATCACTGACGCACCAGCTTCATTAGTTAGTCTCGTGACTTGAGTATTCGACAAACTCAGGATAAAATCCATACCTGCAGATGAACCAACCTGAATAATTGGTCCTGCAGCCTCGACACTCAGGACCGCTATGCTCCAACGTCTTAAGAGCTTAAACTGTGTAGACTCCAGTAAACACACGAGGATAAATTGTGTTAACGCCTATCAACGCGTCAATGATTTTTGCCAAATAAGGCTAAGAAAAAAAGTCCAATGGATGATCTCGAGGGATTCAATTGCGATCCAGATATGAATTTCTAATGAAGAAAACTAGTTCAACATCAGTTCAACGACAAGAGCTAATTCACAAATCAAAACATCAGTTTCAGTTCAAGACTTCGATAACGGTCAAGCGATAAACGCAGCACCAGAAGAATTTTAGCTATTCTACAAAGCACTGAGTAGACTAAAAGATAAAGAAGTCAAGAGTTGAAGTCATTCACAGGTTCTTCTACACGATCTTCTCAACTAAATACTGAAGGGATTGCAAATAAGACTTATCTTATCCAAAGTGTCCCAGACTCCTCTATAAAAGAATGAGTCTGAGATACTTTGGAGGGGGTATCTGTAGACGTATAAAAATACCTATAGGTATGAATATACCTATCTACCCTATCTAAGTTAGAGGAAATCATCCAAAGCCAAAGGAAGCAAAGAAACATGTGAAACAACATAGAAGAACAATATGAACACCCACGACAAGAAACACTGACGCGCATTTGCGCGGTAGTGGAAGGTGTTGTGCACACAAACAGAGTGATATTCCTATGGGAATTTGTAGATCTCTTCGATAGCTTTCCAACGCATCTTGGATCACCCCATTCCGACATCGGACGAGGAAGTTAGAGCCAAAATACCCGAGAGGTCGCAAACTACATCGGAGGTGCGCGGTAGTGTACACTAACGCGGCAACAGCGCGACAGTACAAGGTGTCGCGCAAATAAACATAGTGAAGCGCCAATGGGAAGTTGTAGAGCTCTTCGATAGCTTTCCAACGCATCTTGGATCACCTCATTCCGACATCGGACGAGGAAGTTAGAGCCAAAATACCCGAGAGGTCGCAAACTGCATCGGAGGTGCGCGACAGTGTATACTGCCACGGTAATATATTGCACATTTAAGCCATGATATGATCCAAATCTGAAGAAGCTCAAAAGACAAAAGTTGTAGATCTCTTCGTCATCTTTCCAACGCATCTTGGATCACCTCATTACGACATCGGACGAGGAAGTTAGAGCCAAAATACTCGAGAGGTGCGTGGCAGTGGTAACTGCCGCGGCAATGCGCGACACCACGTACTGTCGCGGCCACTGGGAAGCTGAACACGTCATTTTTGACAGTTTTCTCGAGTTTTGTGTAGCCCACATGGCTTATTAACTGCTGGGGGTCACTTATGAACGTGGGGGAAGCAGTTACAAGCGAAAATCATGCCCACTAACCTCATAAAAAGATGGTATTTAAGTAGTGGGACGGCGGTTACAAAAGAGGGCTGATTAGAGAGCATCCAAGAGGGCTGATTAGAGAGCATTCTGGAGCAGAAGAGACTTGAGCTTTTGTTGATTTTGAGGAAGAAAGAGAATTTTCACCCTTTGACAAGCATCATTTGGTGATTCCTAGAGATCTAAGCTCAGACTTGATCTTTGGAAGAGTGAACATCTTACATCGATAAGATATTCGCTTTCAAATCTTTACTTCGATAAACGAAGGAAAGATCCCCAAACACCCTCACGATATGTGAATCGGTGGTCAACGAGCCAAAGCACTCCCGGCACAGGCAAAGTCCCACAAAACAGGAGTTGATAAACAATTTCTGTGTTATTTTCTCGAGAGTTGTATTTTCATTTATTTTCATTGTAATTTCCTGTAAACACATCAAAGTTTTAATGGAATCGACAATGGAGTCAACTTTCGCTGAAAACACCAACTAGTAGGGAAGTCATTCGAGTACATGAGAGAATATCTTAATGATATCTGAGAAGTGACTTGTGAGCAGAGTGAACTGTTTACTCATGAGATTTGTCAGAGTTGAGACCTTGATAGGATGGATCAATACTGTAGCGTTGATTGAGGTCAGAGTTAGATCTTATCCCTTTAGTACAGACGGGTCGGGTAGATTGCCGAGTAGATGGTCAAGCGAGCTTATTTGAGGAGTCACCTCGATCACGTGGCGGGTGGACTCTTGAGGAGTCGTCTCAATTGCAAGGGGTCGACTGATCCCGCACTTCATGTCGGTAAAGATGACACGTTTGTTTGGCTGGTCGATAGATTTGTTTTTGGCTGGGCTTTGGGCCATAGCTCTTTTTGGGCCTTTGAGGACATAGATTCTGGATATTTTTGTCCTTAGATGGTGAATTACCATAACAACAGTTAACATGTTATCTATAACAGTTAACATGAGTTGGGATGAGCTGACATGAGAAAGAGAAATGGTAAAATTAGGATTTTAGGAGCTGACATGTCTAATCATGAGCTGGAATCATGATGGAGGGCATTGGACATAGTTTTTTTTTTTTTAAAAAAAGGGGCTGCAACACATTAAAAAAATGTGAGGGGTTGGGCACATTGAAACTTGAATTTTGAGGCCTAGAAGCAATTTTTCCTTTTGTGAATGAAATTCTCACAAGGATTCTGCTGAATCTGATTTTGAGAAAATATGAGCATTCGGCCAAAAGAAATGTGCCCTTGGTCACTTTCACCACAAAACCTAACCTGAATTCAATTGATGCCACTGATTATGGAGCAATCAATTTCTTCGTTTGGTGATTTGGTATGGCGTTGAGCATAAGGGGTAATGACTTCTTTGCATGGCGTCTGAGGACGAGGGGAAACCTTGACGAGATATGAGGATTTTCGGGCCGAGGCCCAATTTCAATTCTTAACCCCTACCCAGAAAATTTCGGGTGTGTGGACCCCAGAGGCCCAAGTGCACGCTAGAGTGTGGAGTATTTAACTATGTTTAATCAGTCAGTTTGGCCACTTTACTCTTGAGGCTATCATTATCCATTTTGTAGGGTTGGTCTTCATTAATATTGTCCGGGATATATAAGATATGTTCCATAAATTTAAAATGACTCGGTTCCAATAGGATGCGTTTATTAGTATTTCAAATGAAGGTATTGTGTAATAATTTAAAAACATGAAGAAACTTAGGGATCAATCGAAATTATATTTTAGTTAATTGTATATTCTGTATCTCAACAAAGGCTCTGATTATGCTGAATGGAGAGAAAAACTAGTAATATCGTTCTTTCATGTTATATCATGGCAACCGCTATGATAAATTTCTGGCTCCCCATTTGAGATCCCAATCTCTTATTTTCACGCTTTAGATTGGACATATATAAATGAGGGACCTGGAGATGTTGACAGTATTACCATCGCGTCATCACGCGACCTACGCTATCTACTGTGGGTAAATTTAGTACAATGTTATTTTATTGGTTGATTTTTTAGCTGACCAATGTCATGTTATGTGTCTTTAACTAACTAACAATTAAAGGCTGTAACTACGTAGAAGAGAAATCAGCGGACCGACTGACTTTACAAGAATCTTAATTTTGTTTGTCTGTGTTCCGTGTTCAGTCCAATCAGGGTCTCAATGGCTGTCTTACTCGGACTAACATCAACTGTGGATGTATCCGCAGCCTGTTTGCAAATTGCAAGCCGCGCTGAATAGTCTCGCAAATCGATAAAAGAAGGAAAATGATAGGAACACACCCCCAACCACAACCTCAACCGCACCTCCTCTCTCATTTGCTATAGTGCACCGGACCCCACATGAGAGAGGGGGTGTGGTTGGGGTTGTGGTTTGTGGTGTGCCCCTATAGTGCCACCCATAAAAGAAAGAAGCAAAACTAAAGAAAGACAATTACAAACACAGGTGGTTTTGTAATCGATGTGATTTCCAAGGTCCTCAGAGTAGAATCTGTGTTAAGATTCCATAAATTATCAATAAAAGTTTACAATCAGTCTCTCAAACATTAATCTCATCATTTTAGCATCTCTATCTTTACAAAACTAACTGAAGATACATATTTATTACACATGATTCCTATGTGTACATCTTGAAGTAGTGCAAAATACCCTCATGGTAAAAACTATCAACCCAAAAAAAGGAAAAAAAAAAAAAAAGAAAACTGTTCTTCAGAGTTGATGTACCTCCCAAGAACCCTGCTCATTGATCAGCCAATGAGACCGCCTCCTGCAATCAGGGTGCAATTATGTAGCATTTCAATTTTGAATGCGGGTGCTATTTATTCTCTATGTAAATCAGACCACAAACAAACTTAATTAAACCTTAATCTATGTTATAGCAACGATTTTAATTAAGTTTCAATAGAAGATAAATTAGCGGACTGAAACGTACGAGAATCTTAGTTTTATTGGTTTGTTTTCCCTGTTTTGTCCAATTAGCGTCTCACTTGTTGTCTCTTTCGGATTTCGGACTGACATCAAATGTGGATGTGTATCTGAAAGCTTAGTACTTAATTAGGGTTTCTGTTTAAATATGGAATAGTTGGACCGCAACGGTTATAACTTCAAATTTCTAATGAAAAATGATGTTAGTGTTGAAATAGTAATATGTTTAGGGGCTTATGTGTAAGTTGTAGGGGCCTATATAAGCCCATCTTATCTCATGAATAATATTAGGGTTTTAGATAGAGGAGGCGTCATGTTGGTGTACCAGGACCTTATCACTGGCGATGAGCTTCTATCAGACTCTTTTCCATACAAGGAGATTGAAAATGGAGTTCTTTGGGAAGTTGAGGGAAAGTGGGTGGTTCAAGGAGCTTGTGAAGTAGACATTGGTGCAAACCCTTCTGCTGAAGGTGCTGGCGAGGATGAAGGAGTCGATGACCAAACTGTCAGGGTTGTGGATATCGTTGACACCTTCAGACTTCAGGAACAACCTCCCTTTGACAAGAAGCAGTTTGTGACCTGGGTGAAGCGTTACATCAAGCTCTTGAATTCTAAGTTGGATGGTGAAAAAGCGGAGGAATTTAAGAAGAACATTGAGGGAGCTACAAAATTCCTGCTTGGGAAGCTCAAAGATTTGCAATTGGAGGAATTTAAGAAGAACATTGAGGGAGCTACAAAATTCCTGCTTGGGAAGCTCAAAGATTTGCAATTCTTTGTGGGTGAGAGCATGCATGTAGGAGGTAACTTGGTCTCGTGGAAGAGCAAGAAGCAATCGGTGGTAGCGAGATCAACAGCTGAAGCAGAATATAGAGCCATGGCCTTAGGAGTTACAGAGTTATTGTGGTTAAAGAGTATGTTGGTGGAGCTGAAGCTGGATCAAGGAGCCAAGATGAAGCTGTGGTGTGATAACAAGTCAGCCATCAGTATCGCCAACAACCCAGTGCAGCATGATAGAACCAAACACATCGAGATCGATAGGTTCTT
Organism: Asparagus officinalis; assembly: GCF_001876935.1. Classification (NCBI taxonomy): domain Eukaryota; kingdom Viridiplantae; phylum Streptophyta; class Magnoliopsida; order Asparagales; family Asparagaceae; genus Asparagus; species Asparagus officinalis. The sequence continues at coordinate 6,171,351 of NC_033797.1, forward strand.
CATCAAAGAGAAGTTGGACAATGGACTACTGGAGTTAAGTCATGTTCCAACTAAGGACCAGGCAGCAGATTGTCTGACTAAAGGACTTAGCTCAGTAGATATGATTAGAGGATGTGACAAGATGAGTTTAGTGGATATCTTTTGCTCATCTTGAGGAGGAGTGTTGACATATTAATATAGTTAGGAAGTTATTTGTAAGATTTGTGTGTAGGGGCCTATATAAGCCCATGTTATCTCATGAATAAGATTAGGGTTTCTATTCCAACTTATTCTTTTGTTTATGTGTGTGAATGTGTGTCACAGAAACACTGTTAAAACCTTCTTTTAACCTTTTGTTGCGTTTCTTGTCCAGTAGCAATGTTAAGGATCCATCATTGTGGTTTTTTTCGATGGAGGAGATCATCAAGAAGTTGAACCCCGCGGAGGTGTCAACTTTGATGAAGCTAATGAAGTTGTCGGCTGGTGAGAGCGCGACAAAACCATCGAAGAAGTTGGAGCTTCCGACCATCGATCTGAAGCTGGATGGACCTAGTACGTACCTGAGCTGGTCACGGCAGGTGAGATACACCCTTGCAGGGAGGAACCTGGAGGGTTATCTGACAGGAGAGGCGACAGAGCCGGATGAGGACTCGGAGTAATAATTTTGGTTAAGAGACTCACAAACATCAGAAGTAAAAGCTATTTTATTAGCAACAATAGATAAAATAGCTTGAATGAATGTTTCTAACGTCTGGAGACGTTAAATTTCTTTTGTAATTGTTCTTCTACTAAATTTTATATTCTAGGTAAAAAGTATTTCCAATATGAGAATAGTACTGGGAATGTGAGTGGGTGTCAAATCAAATTAAATGAGGTTGCTAGATAAGAAATTTGATATAAGTAAAAAAAGTGAGATTTGACCAAAAGAGAGCTCAATGACAGGGTCTCTCTTTCAATTAGAACACTGAGGAGCTGCTAAGTGGCTACTGCCCAGTAGCTATCAGGTTTCAGAACCAACTAACTCGCTCTGAGCACGTGACTATGTTAAGCAATATACCCGATTGGGCCAAACTCCACCCAAAAATATATACTTAAGACTATATAAGATCTATACATACATCACAATATCCATCGTTCAGACAATATCACAGAATATCACATGAATATCACATGAACACAACAGATTCATCAGAAACAAATATATAATACTGCAATATTAAACAAGTCCACATATAATGCTGATAGATAAGTATCACAAATCTGATACATAGATGTCCAACAATAAATACATAAACCTAGATGCCACAAGCTATAAACTCCACTACATCAGTAGAATAGGTAATATGTACATAAAGTTAGTCCACAAAGCGGAAAAGAAGCAATAAGATAAACTGAGATGATAGCAAGAAGAACGCTTGATACACTGGAAGGTCCATCACTCCTACTATTAGGACTTATTGGGTGCAAGCGTGTCAACATATGGTATGATAGATTCTGAGTTCGCAACTAGTGTGTGAGACCAAGACGATCAAGAGGCTGTCTAGCAAGTGTGCAAAATGAAGGGATGGTATATGCTTATGTAACAAATATTATGGATGCATAGCTTGTGTAATTGCAAGAAAGAATATATAATGGTAGTAGCTTATAATACATCATGATCAGGTAAACATGCATCACAGAAGCAGAAGTAAAACTATAGCTGACGGATGAACAATAGAAAAAAATAACAGCAATGTACAACAACAAATATCATAAGCGAGTGCGCCTAGATCCTCAAGTGTGATGCATCACGTAGTGTGTATTAACTATCACATGACTTTTATCAACTCTTAGTTAGGAAATCTTTTATTAGTAATGTGTGTTTGGAATGCCCACAGGGAACTTGATCTTGTTCGTACTTAGTCTTGGTTTTTGTTCAAATAAACTCCTTTAAAGCACTAGCGCTCAAACGCAATCCTAAGCCGCATATTCTCTAATAGATATCCATTTCCCCTCGATAATTAACATACATGAATTTTTTATTACTTAATTATGCATGATATGTTATGCGCTATGCTCGAACAACTCAATCTATAGAGAACATCCATGGATGGCTATCCTCTTCAACTGGGTTTCCAGAGCTCCTAATCATGCTCGTCAAACATCAAACATAAGTCAATCATGACTTACTATACACAAATACTTGGTCATGGTTTCTGAATTATCATACGTTTATACTTGATCAAGTTTTGATTGGTGGATGATCATGAGCCCACACTCACTAGATGCAATGTATCCCAAGTCGATAACTTGTTTTTGCTTTATCCTACTTGTTCTTGATTTGGTATCATGAGGGACACGCCTTATATTCAAACACATAGCAATCATCGTTATCATGTATAATCCACATTTTGATGCCTAATCATGCATACTCCTAGTTGTTAAGTTACATCATAAATGTACCAACACATTAAAAATCCATGATAGTTTCCTAGTATCAATATGCATAATGTAATGGAATTCTAGGCCATCACATGACATAAGCTCTAAGCAACATGGATATAAAACAAGAGCAACTAGATCGATAATAGTATGATCAACTACTTTGCTTAACATCGGAAAAACATGATAATAAACATATTATTCATGATCCAACTTCAATATGGCAAGGACAAGCATAAACATTCTCAGATATCATAATATACAGCTATGAAAGTATAGAAGCCTATAAATCACATTGAACGAATCCAAAAATGAAAACACAAGGAAATTGTTTCCCAAACAGTTCATATGGGCCCCCGTATCCGTGCCTGATACTTTCTGTATCTGTGTTCGTGTCCGACACTCCTTGGACACTTCTCAAATATATAATTACATATTTTTAACCCATACTTAGTTCGTAAGTATGATTTTAAAGGGTCGTTTGGGTATCTAGCTCAAAAGACAAGCAATTTTTCAATTTAGTCTACTACATAAAAGAAACATAATAATATTATAGTGATTTAACTTCTCGTAATATGTGAATGAAAAACAATGTCGATCTCATATGAATTATTGATTTCAATATGTATATGTATAGCCGTGTCCCCGTATCCTATCTTTTACCAATTTGTCGTATTCCTATCCGCACACATGCCGTGTTGTGTCCGCATCCCCAGCCGTGCAACATAGGCATCGATGCTATGGTATATCAGAGTTGGCGTTCACCATTGCCACATCAGATTCATCCACTTAAAGTGGGATCCTTGTCAAAGCTGGTCAACACGAACCCCCGATCTAGCATTGACACCAACCTTTGAGCAGAGTCGAAGCTAAACACTGTAATTGAAAAACAGAAACAAGTTTAGTAAGGTTATGACTTGAGTTATACTCATAAGAAAGAAGGACAATAAAGAGAAAGGAAAAAAAAAGATGGTTTTGTATGGTACCGAAAAGAAAAAAACGAACAGGTTGTTGATTATGATTAAAGTTACGCTGCCAATGGAGATGTCACCTCCTGGATCATATGGGTTCCATACAGACAACTACATGTCAAAGTTAACAAGGTTTTGTGATTACTCAGTCCCAAAGGTGGTTTAATTGTCAGGCAAGGTGAAGATTGTTGATGTCATGACTTGAGTTTGACTAGTAAGCACTTTTGTTAAGAAGGGACATAAAAAGACCCAAGTCAAAAGGTGTGAGTTGAGTGAGATACTGGAAAGAAAGAAATGGAGAGGTGGTTAATTGTGAGTAAAACTAACTTCCAATAGAGGTTTCTCCTTTTGGATCATATGGGTTCCAGATAAATACTGCACATCAAAGTTAATTGGGGCTTTTGTGATTACAGTTCAGTTCCAGAGAGTCAAATTCTGCTATATATATATATATATATGGAAATTGGAAAAGTAAGAGGATTTTTATGCAAAAGTGTTAGAGGCTATAAATACAAAAACGAAAAACCCTTGGTCTCTCCGATTTCCGAAGTGGCCGTCTGATCGCCGACCTCTCTTCTTCTTCTCTGATTCTCTCTGAAGTGACGTTTCTTCTTCCCGACTCCGTCCGGACCGTCTGCAGTCCGCTCCTCCGCCGTCAAACTCCACGACGCCGTCTCCGGCGACTCCCTCCGTCCCTCCCACCAGCAAGGCAAACGCGACCTTGCCGCCAGCGCCTTTGCCCTTTGGAGACTCTGTCTTTGTCTGCAATCTGCGCCTCCTCTGGCCGGCGACTAAGGTTACAAGGTATATAAGTATATTTGAATAATTGAATATTTCTATAATTCTATACAGATAACAGACTATACTTAGAATAGCATGATATCTTTGTTTCATCACTTCATGACCTAATAATACTTTTGCTTTGTTATTGATTCTATACAGCACGAATCTGTGCATAACATTATTAACATACATGAATTAGTTGTATAAACAAAGTATGAATCTGTGCATAACATATATGAAATTATGAATCAGACTATACTTAGTATATTTGCTGATTAGTGATTAATCAATTGAAACAAGAAACCATAATATGCATACAGGCTGTATAATCAAAGTGCGGTACCTGAACAATGAAAATCAGTAGCTAGTGATCCATACTTAAAATGATTGCATCGTGTCCCAAAAAAATCTTTAAGTCCAAACTTTGTTTTTGTCTATTGAATAGGAAGAAAAGATAAAAGTGCATCTTTTAGGATTCAGGCGTGTTGATCTGAAATTTGTTTGAAGTTAAACTATTCAAATTTCAAGGTAATTTTATAATTTTATAAATTATAATATTTGTTGATCTTATATATTTTAGTATTTGTATATATTTTTTTATGTAGGCATCCCTAAAGTTACTTGGGTGCAACACTTTATTTTTTTTTTAAAAATCTTGAATATAGGAGGGCCCCTTTAAGATTTTTGTTCAAGTTTTTGCCTAGGGCCCCCGAATGCTCAGGACCGACCCTGATGATCGATGAATCATAAAGATAGAGACAAAGTTTTCTAATCACTTAATCTTAATCTTCTTTGTTAAGCGAAAAGATGGGCATTTCACTTGGAAACTAACATTTGTTACACTCTCATATTTGCGAGATAATTTGTCTCAACCATTTATAATAGTGGATTACTAAGTGAACACGTGGACATATATAATAAGTAAGTATATGTGTTGGATTGGATCAGTAACAAGTCCTCTCAATAATTATTGCTGTCAAGAAAATATGAGATATACTTGTAATTTGTAAAGTGGTCCTTAGACCTAAAAGAATATCATTATCTATATGGTGGACATGTTAACTTTGATATAGCCATTCATTCATTGATGTCTAATTGAAAGACTATAAATGAGCTTGTTGGGTTGCATAAACATTTTATGAAATGTGTTGTTCTTAACAAGGAATCCACAAGTAATCTTATGAAGAATATTGTTATTCCTGTAAACAAGGTAGTTAGCCCAATCGAATAGGCATGTAAATCATAGCATGATTGTAGGGATTGTAAACAAGGTAGTTAGCAATCCTATAGGCATGTAAATCATGGCATAGCTTGATTGTAGGGATTGGGCTGTTATATAGGATCTGATTGTTAGGATTTGTTGTAATCCCTACCTTGTACAAATTGTCTATATAAAGAGAATGAAACCCACGGGGAAATTGTGAAGGCAAATTCATTTTCTTATCTTGGTATCAGAGCCTTTCCAATCTACCCTCTCCATCACAATGACGGGTTCCAGCGCTTCACAAATCTCCGGCATCCTGGCTTCCTCCCCGAGCGACTCTACCATGTCTTCTTTCATCAAGTCTTCCACCATCGCTACTGCTATCACTTGCAAACTAACGCGCACCAATTTCTTGCTTTGGAAGGCGCAGGTCGTTCCCATCTTACGGGGTGTCCAGCTCTTTGGATACCTCGATGGCACTACACCGATGCCCGTCGCCATGGTGACTGAGGGAACCGACACCGATGCAAGGCAGGTCTTGAATCCTGCCCGTGCTACCTGGATCGTCCAGGATCAGGCCATTCTTGGTGGCCTCCTGTCCTCAATGACAGAGGACGTTCTGCCTCAACTCATCCGTCAGATCGACACGTCCGGCCAGTTGTGGGCATCACTCCACACCATGTTCTCCGCTCAGCACCGCGGGAACTCAATCCAGATCCGCGCGCAGCTCTCGAACACGAGAAAGGGCGACATGAGCGCAGCAGAGTATTATCAGAAGATGACGGGACTCGCTGATACTATGGCGCACATTGGACGTCCCATGTCCGATGAAGAGGTGATCGGCTACATACTCGCCGGTCTGGGGCCGGGCCATAGTGATCTCTTCACCGCCATCACTGTGCTGAGCAATCAGCGTGCGGTGACTCTTCCGGAGTTCTACTCCTATCTGATTTCTCATGAGACCCAAGCCACGCTGATGAGCGGCACGGCGGAGTTCACGTCATCCGCCAACAACGTCACGCGCCAGGAATCCAACGCTCCTCGTCGCAACAACAGTAACAACGGCTACACCACCACCAACAACAACCATAGGAATAACTACCGCAATGGCGGTGGTGGTCGCGGACGAGGCCGCGGCCGTGGCAGGAACAATGGTGGCCCTCGCTGCCAAGTGTGTGGCATCCCAGGCCACATTGCGTTGAACTGTCGCAACAGGTTCAATCACTCCTATCAGCCAGATGAATATCGTGGTGGAAACAGTGCGACCACGGGAGGCTACAACGGTGACACAAACTGGTATATTGATACTGGTGCTACGGATCATCTTACGAGTGATCTAGATCGGCTGTCCATCCAGGAGCGCTACCATGGCAAGGATCAGGTGCAAGTGGCCAACGGAGCAGGTTTGCATATTTCCCATATTGGTCATTCTATAATTTCCGGTTTAGATCGTCCTCTTGCTCTTAAAAATATCCTTCATGTTCCTCATATCAATAAGCATCTCCTCTCTGTTCATAAACTTGTTTCTGATAATAATGTCTTCATTGAATTTCATGCTGATGCTTTCTTTGTTAAGGACAAGGCCACGAAGAAAACGCTTCTACGCGGTAGGAGCAGAGGAGGTCTTTATCCAGTGCCGTCCAGCCGCTCCTCTTCCACCACTTCCCATCATGCATCGTCCAGTGTCAAGGTGTCGTCATCGCAATGGCATCAGCGTCTTGGTCATCCTACTTCCACAATTGTTAGGTCCATCTTGAAGTTAAATAAATTAGACTGTTCTTTTGATTATGAGTCCTCTGTGTGTGATGCATGTCAGCGTGCAAAGAGTCATCAACTCCCCTATAATAATTCTGTTCGTGTCACCACATCTCCACTTGAGCTTATTCACTCCGATGTTTGGGGGCCAGCTCAAGCATCTACTGGAGGTTTTAAGTATTATGTAAGTTTTGTGGATGATTACAGTCGTTATACTTGGATCTATCTTATTAAGAATAAATCTGATGTTGAACAAATCTTTTATAATTTCCAAAAACATGTTGAGCGACTTTTGAATTCCAAAATCCGCACTGTTCAATCTGATTGGGGTGGTGAGTATCACCGGCTTAATAAATATTTCCAGAGTTCAGGTATTTTGCACCGTGTTTCGTGCCCCCATACATCACAACAAAACGGAGTGGCCGAGCGAAAGCATCGTCACATCGTTGAAACAGGCTTGGCTCTCCTTGCGCACTCCTCCCTTCCTCTTCGGTTTTGGGATGAGGCTTTCTTGACAGCTTGTTATCTCATCAATCGCATGCCCAGTCGTACTCTAAACAACTCTACACCCATCACACGCCTCCTCAACGTAACACCTGATTACTCCTTTCTTCGCATTTTTGGCTGCGCATGCTGGCCAAGTCTTCGCAAATATAACTCTCATAAGCTTGACTTCCGATCCAAACTATGCGTCTTCTTAGGGTATAGTGCCATGCACAAGGGGTATAAGTGCTTGGACAAAAGTACTGGACGGATCTACATATCACGTGATGTGATCTTTGATGAATCACGTTTTCCGTTTGCTACCTCACCTTGTTCAGTCGCACCATCTTCTTTGTCCAGTGCTGTTTCCTTTCCTCAGTCTGAACCGGTAATTGTAAATGATCATATGCGAAATTATGACTTATCGCTCTTGTTGTCTAACACCTCAAATGCAGCTGCAGCTCCACCACCACCGGCGCTCATACCCACGCCTGTGATTCACGTCCCGGGCACATGCAGCATTGGGCCTGTTACACCTGGACCTGCTACACCGCCTCCCGGTCCAGAATCTTCGCTGCCTCCGCCTCGCGTCGATGCTGCACCATCTCCTGCATCTGGGCCTCAACTGGCCCAAGAACCCGGCAACCTTGTGCCCACGTTGCCTCCGCCTCGCATCGATGCTGCACCACCTCCTGCACCTGGGCCTCAACTGGCCCAAGAACCCGGCAACCTTGTACCCACGTTGCCTCCGCCTCGCGTCGATGCTGCACCACCTCCTGCACCTGGGCCTCAACTGGCCCAAGAACCCGGCAACCTTGTGCCCGCGCCTGCTGTTGCAAGCGATGTTGCTGTCCCAACTGATCCTGTTCAGTCTCCACATGGTGTCACTACACGTGGTCGTGCCGGAAAATCGTTTCCCAAGTAGCTCACCGACGGAACAGTTCGGTATGATCCGAACAGACGTGCTTTCTTCGCCGAGCCCACCTCACATCGACTGGCTCTCGCTGAGCCTGTTTGGCGCACTGCCATGGAAGCCGAGTTTGAAGCACTTCAGAAGAACAACACGTGGGCTCTCGTTCCCCGGCCGGCTGGTGTTAATATAGTCGGATGTAAATGGGTGTTCAAACTTAAGCAGCACCCGGATGGCTCTATTGATAAGCACAAGGCGAGGCTAGTTGCACGAGGTTTTACTCAGCGATATGGCGTTGACTATCAGGATACTTTCAGTCCGGTTGTGAAGCCTGCAACGATTCGCTTGATTCTTGCTCTAGCTGTGTCACGAGGATGGCAACTCCGACAGATTGATGTAAGCAACGCTTTTCTTCATGGCTTCTTGGATGAGGAAGTTTATATGCAGCAACCCCCTGGCTTCGAGGATTCCCGTCGGCCTCATTATGTGTGCAAACTCCAAAAGGCGCTCTACGGCCTAAAACAGTCGCCTCGTGCCTGGTTTTCACGACTTAGCGACAGATTATTCCAGCTTGGTTTTCAGTCTTCCAAGGCCGACACCTCTCTTTTCCTGTTTCATCATGGGGGCGTCACTATCTACATGCTTGTGTACGTGGATGACATCGTGGTTGCTGGCTCTTCTCAATCAGCAGTTGATCAGTTGCTGCGCGCCCTGTCTTCCTCATTTCCGATCAAAGATCTTGGACAGCTGCACTATTTTCTAGGGATTGAAGTCGTCTACAATTCAGGGGGAATCACCTTGATGCAGCACAAATATGCTTCTGACCTTCTTCACCGAGCTCACATGGAGAATTGTAAGAGCGTTTCAACCCCCATGTCTGTCACAGATAAGCTTGCTCGTGATTGTGGAACAGTGCTGGATGATGATGATGCTTTCAAATATCGAAGCATGGTAGGAGGTTTGCAATATCTTACATTAACAAGGCCAGATATTTCTTTTGCCGTTAATAAGGTATGTCAATATCTTTCCAAGCCCACTGATGTACATTGGGAGGCAGTCAAACGTATCTTAAGATATGTCAAGGGAACAGCTGCTACGGGACTTTACCTCCGGCGCTCCAACTCTACACTTCTGAGTGTGTTTACAGATGCCGATTGGGCTGGCTGCATGGATGATCGCAGGTCTACTGGAGGTTTTGCAGTATTTCTAGGTTCCAACCTGATTTCATGGAGCTCACGCAAGAAACCCACAGTATCTCGGTCCAGCACTGAAGCTGAGTACAAGGCCTTGGCTAATGGGACAGCTGAAGCAACGTGGGTACAATCCTTGCTGAAAGAATTGGATGTGTGTCAGCCGCGACCACCAGTATTATGGTGTGATAACCTTGGAGCTACCTATTTAACAGCAAATCCAGTGTTTCATGCACGAACGAAGCACATAGAGGTGGATTTCCATTTTGTCAGGGAGAAGGTTGCATTGGGCACTCTTGATGTCCGATTTGTATCTTCCAAAGATCAGGTAGCTGATGGATTCACCAAGCCAGCCACTCGCTACATGCTTGATCGCCTACGACACAATCTGAACCTTGTCATGGTTAAGATTGAGGGGGAATGTAAACAAGGTAGTTAGCCCAATCGAATAGGCATGTAAATCATAGCATGATTGTAGGGATTGTAAACAAGGTAGTTAGCAATCCTATAGGCATGTAAATCATAGCATAGCTTGATTGTAGGGATTGGGCTGTTATATAGGATCTGATTGTTAGGATTTGTTGTAATCCCTACCTTGTACAAATTGTCTATATAAAGAGAATGAAACCCACGGGGAAATTGTGAAGGCAAATTCATTTTCTTATCTATTCCAAGTTATTCTAATGGTTATATTGGACTATGTTAAACCTAGCCGGTTGTGTGATTTGATAAAAGATTTATCAAATACATAAATAATATATTAGTTGAATATATTACATCTAATTTAATATAGAATTAAATTTAAGTTATAAGAGTGACAGCAAATATATAAAATTGTCTTTGTAACTTATATTGGAATACAGATAATAGTGGAAGGACCTATTAGCAAAAAAGTGCTAGAAAGGGACTAGCTTGCAAATAGATTTTTCTCTAGTGTTTCTTTGCAAATATGTTGATGAGTATATTTGCAATTATAAATTTAAATTAAAGTTATCTACAAAATCTCAAGAGATATAATAGTTGAGATTTGAGATCTTATGAGATAATGATAAGATTTTTAGAGATAATTTAGATGAGTTTAAATCTAATAGCTATGAGAAAAAAATCCATATAAGATCCCACCTATATGATCCCTTTAAATAGGAACTTATCTCTGAAAAAGGAATACATATGTCACAGACGTTCTTTTTCTTTTCCTCAAAAAGATATTTCTCAGAGAACAGAATAAAAAAAAGGAGGATCATCACAATCTGTGAAGGTCTAAAGAGTTAAGAGTCTGTGAAGACCTAAAGAGTTAGAGGAGCAAGGTGAATCAAATACAGGCAGGGCATTTGGACTGCTTAAAAGTGATGTACTCCTAAACTTATTTAAAAGATTACATAATCTGTATAATATAACCGTGCATTGTTTTTACTAATTGTTAATCTAAAATAGTTTTAAATTCTTTACCTTTGATTAATATATGTTTTTCCTTTCAAATGTACTCCTAAACTTATGTAAAAGATTACATAATCTGTATAATATAACCGTGCGTTGTTTTTACTAATTGTTAATCTAAAATAGTTTTAAATTCTTTACCTTTGATTAATATATGTTTTTCCTTTCAAATGATAACATTTCCACCAAAGTTTCATCGGTTTTTTCTTTTCTTTTTTGGGCTTTGGTTTGAGAGAGAGAGAGAGAGAGAGAAGTGTATGTTGAGAGAACATATGGAATTAAAGCAGTGCGTATATCATAATTAAAGATATTAAGTTAATTACAATCAATGGTTAATATAGTTAATTACTTGCCGTGTAATTTAAGATATTAAATAATATTTGTATGTAATTTAAAACTATGATAAAATTTGGAGCCTCATGCCAAGAAATCCAATAGTTTGAATGCATCTCATTCCTTGATAATTTTGGGATATACTCATATATACTCCAATACTTGTATATTCTTGATTTAGTGCAAAATACATGGATTTGGAGATGAGCGCACTGCTTCATGAATTCTTCTCAAAATGGAGCTAATTGTCCAATATTGGACAAAGTGAATCATATAGTTTTTCTTACTTAGATGAGCATATCTTAAATTATTTTCATACTTATTTTCATGTACTAACTTAATATTTACTCAACGAGCTCTTCTTTAATAAGGACGGATCCGTCTCTCCCGGCCCTATTGTTCCTTTTCCAATGCAAGTTCCACATTCAATGTGTACTGCTTCATCTTCATGCATGTATATATCAATCATGCATCTCCTTCAAGAAGAAAATGTGATTCGCTTCTCCATAAAAAATAACAAGAAGTAATTGCTCCCTCAAAAAGCAAAAAGTCAATGATAACGTAAAATCGAACATGAATTGAGTAGGGCTAGATTGTCAAATTGGTATTTCTTTTAATCAGTTCCGTATTTTTCTTATTTCTTCAACGGCTTTTTGGTACTACAAATTCATGAAATGGGCAATCAGACATTTTTTTTTGTTGTCGAAGAAGAAAAATAACCAGGTAAATTGCACGCGACTCCGCGTAACTTAATTTTGAAGTTATCATAATGCTGCTGTGGCTTTTTTTAACTATCATGGGTGGGATTACATGATGTGTCATAGATTTCTTCTTTTTTTTCTTCCTTTTTTTGGGTTTGGGGAGCTTGAAGATGACATGATTCAGATGAGTTTTGCTACAGGAACCCAAAATATGAGACCAGTAAGAGGGACAAGTGAGGTGCCCCCCTCCTATTGGATAATGAGTTGGTCATCATGCATATTCACCTTTCATTTTGTGGGACCATCTTTCATTTTGTGCTTAGGTGAAGATGCATTAGCAAATTTTAGGAGCTACTGATGATGAGTAGAGGATCCCAATCCCTAGTTGCTCAAATTCTTTTTTTTTTTTTTTGAGTTTGGGGAGCTTGAAGATGACATGATTCGGATATTTGGCCTGAGATTTTAGAGGTGTATTTGCTCAAATTCTCTTTGTCTTCCTCTCTTCCAGAAACCCTAAGTTCATTTTTATCCCCAAATTTGACCCTAAGTTCTGAATCTCATATCTAATTTGAGAGCCCAATAACTTTCATCGCATCGCCATGTCCGTATCGCCCCAGTGATCCCTTGGGAAAATGTCACACATGCAAGCTTGTGATCACATTTTCCTCCAAATTTTCACGGCATCGATGAAAACTGCCTATTTGCAGAATTGGTGGAGTTTTGATGTCAAAAAATCGTCAAAGGAAAAAAAGAAAAACAAAAACCTGGTTATGGTGTTACAATTACCAATTTGGTGATTTAACTGAATTGAATGAATCACCTAATATTCCTTTTACGGTTAAATTCATTAATTAAGGGCAAATGAGTCTTTTTGATGCTACCTTAAGTGAGGAAAAGTCATCGGGTTTGAACCATCTCTAATTAGATGGTAATTGGAGAGTTTTCCTTCCCTCCAATCATTACCATATATACCTTTAGAACCCAAAGGTAATCTCATTCATTTAACTCGGAGTATATTGTATTAATCGACCACCTAATTAGAGGTAATCTCAATCGGAGGGTTGTTACTTTAAAATAGTCCATACGTGCCCTCAAGGCAATTGAATTTAATTTTCTGATCTAAAAATATTTAAAATAAAAAATTTAAATGATGTTGAGAGTGGGATTTGAACCCACGCCCTTTCGGACCAGAACCTTAATCTGGCGCCTTAGACCAACTCGGCCATCTCAACAGCGTTGCTTCCTACATAACGCATCTAAATTACAATACAACCAAGCTCATGCATATTAGCCTCGCCCCGGTCTCAGCTCCAGGCACGATCTAAGAGCCTATGGTTTGTACCTACACAGGTAACCATTAGATTATTGACTATAATAGCACGACTAATCCTAGAGAGCGCCTTTTTTTTCCCCTCGGATTTGGATCATCTCCGCTACAAAAAAGTAGTGGAGAGACCCCTACTTTTAATCTCAATCGTTGATTATTTAGTAGGCGGTTATGATACAATCTAAATCTAACACTTACCATACCCCCGTGTATTGTACACATTCCTAATTTGCACTAAAAGAAAAACCACTTACAGGGCCAATCATCCATCCATGGTGGAACCACAGTCAACACGCACTATCAATATGGTCGTATAGTTTCGTAGAGGATCAAGATTTGTACCAAATTATTGGTTTCAGTAATGAAGATTTCACAAGCTAAAATACGTACGTACGTGCTCTGAGAATACCAAATAATAATAATAATGATAGTAGTAGTAATAATAATAATGATAATATGTGGAGGGTAAAATTCATCTATAGTAGACCTCGAATATTCGGAATTTAAAAGTATTGTTTAAATCAACACACACGTATGAAAAGTTTTTTTATTTAATCAAAACCTGTGTGAAAATTTTAAAAGATTTATAGCTGATCTCACCTATAATTAAGCAAGCTCTGAGACTAGCTACAAGAGCATCGAATTACTCTCCTTCATGGAATCATCAGAAGCGGTGGAGATTAGGCCCGGCAGGGGCGACCTGAGAACACATGGACCTTCGTCGGAATTCATTGCCGGAACCATGTGTCAGCAGGTCGCTCCAGTCGGAGCTCATCTCCGTTTGCTTGGCTTCAAGAACTAACAGCTTTCCAGCTTCGCTGAGTTTAACGTACGTACGTACGTACTACCCCTGTCACTAGAATTTGTACTGCATTTTCTGTTCTTAGCTCGCACTAGTGAGGTCCTGTACTGCATGAAGTACAGAGATGTGTACTTACGTTGTTATGGTTTAGCGAACGGAATTAGGTTTGAACTAATATATGATCCACTTGCAGTAATTAAGTCTTGTGGTTGACGCGAGTGTTCACAAAGGGTGGAGCTTTGGGGATCACGTGAAGGAAACGGGTCATACGAGTCCCTAACAAAAACTGAGATCACCTTCG
>NC_033797.1:6185957-6221087 GCF_001876935.1 Asparagus officinalis
AAATCTGGGGGGTAAAAACTAATGCGGAGAGGAAGTAGCCCATGATGCATGTTTTAGATCTGATGTTAAAGTTGGTGCAATATTCTGATTACACCCATTACAAACTTGTGTATGACACAACAATATTTTGATTATACCGATATTGATTATAGTGATCGTATTGACTTAGAGTTGATGACGAGACGCATCATATTTTCCTGGCTCTAACACAGTTTCATAGCGTCTTTATGTGATTTCTCTCCTTACCTTGGATGGGTAAATATGACGACTAGCCTATAGAACCCCTACCTGACACATCCAGGCAATATCGAACTAAGATTAAATTTCAATGGTATTTTGGAAATCATAGTTGCTAGGTATTCGGTACATGACACTAGTAGAAAAACGAGCAATCTAGACGGAAATTTCCGTCTAGATTGCTCAATTTCCCGTCTAGGTTGGTACACCTAGACGGAATTCCGTCTAGTTTGCTCGGTTTAATCTGTTTCCGTCTAGGTTGGGGTAAACTAGACGGAATTCCGTCTAGGTTGACCAACCTAGACGGATATCAAGCTAGACGGAAGTAAGAAATCCGTCTAGGTTGCTTCCTAGACGTAATTCCGTCTAGGTTGGCAACCTGTGTTTTCATCATTTGTTTTTTTTTTTTTTTTTTGCAAAATCTACGTTACACGTTATATAATATCACATGTACACAATATAGCACAACACCAAATCATGTTCATATCCAACACAATCGATCTAATTATATTTCAATATCAAATATAGTTATATTCAAATAATACATTCACCAAAATACTAGAAAGGTGCATAAATTTTTTACATAGATTGATTATAAAGAATACAATTGTTTACATAACTTAGTGAACTTTGCATAATTTATAGAATCCAATACAGGTGTCCCATACCACGATGGCCAAAGATGAGGCTGTGAATGGTCACCCTAGACATAAGCACATATGTTACGCTTGTATGTTAAATCATTATAGTTAGCAAAGTTCAGAGCATCAATAACAGTTGCTTACCTCATTGAAAAAATCGATAATACAATAATCAGGCTTAATAGTCAAAACCTGATTCTGGATCAATAGATCAAGGGCATCCTGCAACAAGCTTGGAATAGCCTCCGCCTTCCGCTCTGAGAGAATGGGCTTTAAGATAATGATAGCACATTTGTACAGAATTCATTAATCGCAGAAAATGTTGTACAAGGAAGAACTTACCAGAAGAGTTCCCAGTTGTAGTTTCATCTAGTGCAGGTCCTTCAGCAATGGGGATGCCTAATTGGATCATTTCTCTCCCATGCCCTTTCATAGGCCTCTTGGATACAACAAAGGTACGCCCTGATTTTCATCATTCCAAAGAAAAGGTATTTAGTAATGCCAAACTATGAGAGGTCAAATTTATCCACAGCAAAAGCACAAAATTTCCTCATATGCAACTCTTTCTTAATGTTATAAACAACTCTTTTAATGGGAGGAAATAACACTACCAAGCCCAACCCCCACCTCACACCCTCCGCCCCAGAAAAAAAAAGGAAAAAAGGCAAAACAAAAATCACAAAGAAAAACCCCTCTTTGAATGGCATGATTCCAAATGGCATAAAAGATCGTAATTACTTATAGATGGAAGACAAAGTTCATGAGACTCCCTGGAAGATATATGAGCCCTTAGCATGCTAACAAAAACCAGTAATTCAACAATCCTCCTATAAATTTAGAAGATATCATGTTATAGAAATTCCTAAATTTTGTTCAGGTTAGATCCTTGAAGTATTGGAACAACGTAACTGAAGGGATGGACTGGTGCAAGAGGGAAAATAACAGATGTAAACATCTGAAAAGCAAGATAATATATCTCCTCATGTGTAACTCTTTATAAATACCAAACAACTCTTTACTAATGCCAAACAACTCTTTACAAAAATAAAAACAAAAAACCCACCCAAACCAACCCAAACAAAAACAAGAGGGAAAAATTCTCGAATGACATAATTCCAGATGGCCTAAAAGATTGTGGTTATACACGGAAGGGAGAGAAAGTTCATGAGACTACCTGGAACATGAGCCCTTAGCATGACTGACAAAAAAGAGAAATTCAACAGAAGAGTCTCTCCCTTATATAAATTTAGAAAATCGCCTATTATAATGCATATTTCTCACTAGCCCAAAGATTTTAGGGTATGATATATGATATCAGTCAACTATTTCATCAGATTGGCTTGCTCCTAATCTATAAGATAACTGCATCTACCCGAGTCAAATTGTATATTAAACAAATCATTCCAAATTCTTCACTGGTCGCTTAATATTTTCTTTTCAATATTTCAAATGTTTTTTTTTCTCAACCTTACAATTTTCCCCAAGTGTTAAGACTCCTGAAAAGCTCCATCATATAACTTAGAGGTATGCAAATGATCCATAGACACAGGAAGATTGGTAATCATGTATAACTAGGCCTAAAGCCTCCAACTTTTGAAAGAATAGGATTAAGTTAGTAACTAATACTGTTCTAATTGCAGAAATAGATTGGCAAAAGCTGGTTAATCATATCAAGATCTTAAGATAGCAATATTAATACAAAAACTGTAACAAAAATAAGGTACAATGAGAGATGATAACTTGTTGGATGAGAATATGAAAAAGGTAAATAACGGAGTTTACCACGGAACTCTCTTTTATGACCAGCGGCTCTCAAGTTATTTGCTAACGAATTTAGCCTTGTAATCTCTGAACTATCAAACAGCTGCTCAAAAAGTTGAAGTCCTTCAAACATAGTCATATGCTGTAAATCAAGAGGGAATGAAATCATAACTCCATGAAAATACCAGAAGTGTTTACACAGGGTACTCCATGTATATCATTGATTTCAGCTGTAAATCAAGATACATGTTTTGATTTAAAATACTTGTCATACAGTTTTTGGACACATCGACATTCAAGCATAAGAAACTAAAAAGATTATCGAAAATGTAGGTATCAGTGAAGCTAAAGTCTATCTCTGGTTTGAGCTATCAGTTAAAGTGATTATGCCTCCTTTATGTCACCATCATCCAAACCAAAGGAAGTTTAGAAGTTAAGTAGAAAAATTTTATACTTACATGGAAAAGGAATGAGTACACAACTGCAGATGAGGATTCAACATTGACATTCTATCATAAGAACTGTACGCAAAAAATTATTGTTCAAGGATCCAAGCTTTTTACCTTTTTTACTGAAAAAATTTCAGTTATCTCCAACCATAGAATTTTACCTCGCGTACATGGGTTAGAGCAAGTTTCCACAACCGGAGACTCCGGCCTACTGCAATCAATTGAAATTTTTGTGTCCTTTACGCTGCTATTTGTCTCCGAACTGAGAAGATCACTACCCCCTGAAGAAGTTGAAATAATGTACAAATTAGTGGTCATATCTCCCCTATTAGTTAGTTTAGATGTAACATATCCAAAATAGGCATTAACAAGTACAAAATTTTAACTACCTACCAGGGACAGAACTGACCATGGTTCTATAGCCCTAATTTTCTATACAGAAATTGCATTATTTGGATCCCAAGTCTCCATAGCTTTTACAATTTGACATTATACAGTAAAGAAGCATTTGTTGCCAAACATATCCAGTTAATGATAATTGCATTCTTAGTGACCTAATCACCCAGTAATCCATACAAACTGTAGAATAATTCTATTCTAAACCTCATGAAAATTAAATAACCGCAGATTGAAAGAAGCAAAACCCTAATTCTTGAAATTGGGGGGAAAGGGAAGAAAGAGTATCGTAATGGGGATGTCGTCGTCGTAGAGGATGATGGCGGCGTACGAGTACGCAAGTTCTCCAGCGGTCGACATCTCTTTGCGGGGAGGTGGTGCTCGGGGGCGAGGCTATAGGCGACGGAGGCGACGAGGGCGGGGATGCGGGTGGAGCGGGCGGTGGAGGAGAGGTGGACGAGGCCGGAGGCGGGCGAGAATATAACGATGCCGCCGCCGTGGAAGTAGAGGAGGACGGGGTGCTTGGGGCTAGGGTTAGGGTTTGGGAGGTAGAGGCGGAGGGAGTGTTGCGGGCTGGGTTGAGGGCTTGGTGAGGATGGAGATGAGAGAGGGCGGCGCTGGCAGTGGAGGTGGAGGGGGGGATGAGAGGATCTCGGCGCCGTTTTGAGGAGCAGGCGGCGTGGAGACGAGAGAGAGAGATTTGGGGAAAGAGAGGGGGGGTGGGGTTTAGATCGAGAGGGGAAGAAAAAAAAAGGCGCCGAAATGAAAATATAGGCGGGGAAATGAAAAAAGAGGGGGGAGGCTCCGTAATTTTTTTAGACAATCTAGACGGAATTTCCGTCTAGATTGTATCAACCTAGACGGAAATTCCGTCTAGATTGAGTGTTAATTTTAAAAAAAATAAAAACCGTCTAGTTTGTCAAACTAGACGGAAATTTCCGTCTAAATTGATTCAAACTAGACGGAACAAACTAGACGGAATTTGTTCCGTCTAGATTGCCTCAAACTAGACGGAAAAAATTCCGTCTAGTTTGTTCCGTCTAGTTTGTTCAATTTTCTACTAGTGTGATACATACATTTTTCAAATAATTTAATTAAAAAGGGCACTTAAATGAGCTATATTCATTTAGTACATGTCACCTTGAGGTACTTGCATATATGCATGCATTTTTAATTTACACATTTCTAGGTGTGCTTAAATGTTGTACCTTCCTAAGTAAAAGAATGATTAATATTTATTTCTAACTGATACAAACTTTAATTAGTCGTCTAATTCTGAATGTTCATATAATTTCGTTTAGAGAAATATTTATGTGCCCCACAACAAGGCACAACAATCAGGTATTAATTTGCACATTAATTTTGGTTATGAGACTTTCCAATAGTAAGGATGTTAAGTATAAATTATTTACGAAAGTTCGGAGGGGTTATCTCTGTAAATCCCTCAAAATTCTGAGAGGCAAAACAAATTTGATTCCTACACCTCAAACTCAATAACTTCATTGTTGTTGTCGTGAACAGCAAAACAAATTTGATTTCACTGCCAGAACACTTGGACCACTTTCTCAACAACTATCATTTTCCCCTGTTTTGCATGAAAATCACAGTTATCTTTGAGTTCTCTCCGTCCACATATTTTAAAAAGAAATTAAGAACTAAGGCATGTGATCTAGATCATGCCTCTACCATAGAACAAACAAGGGAAACAAGGCATTATGAATTATTGAGAGGTATATACTATTTGCCCAAACAATGGACAACAAGAGTTAGAAACAAAATCATCTTAATTTGTTGTTTCCCTCTGTTTTCTATATCGTAAAGAATCATCTTGCTTGTAAATTTACCAACGCAAGCATCAACGATTTTCTTTTTCTCTGACAGAAATACAAGCATCAACTATGATGTATCCATTAAGCAAGATAACAAGTAACTAGTGCAAGGTTCTCTTTCCCGTCTCTCTCAAGTCATTGTAATTTCTTGATTCATTTTTTAAACTTTGTTTTCTTCCTTCAATTTTACCACTTTGGTGAGTATGTTGAGTCATATTTTCAGAAATTACTGAAATAAGATACAATTTGAGGCAAGTTAGTAGTAGCAATGATTTGGGGGTGATTGAATTACCTGTGGATTGAAAGGGTGTATATGAATAAAAATGAAAAATTATGTTAGTTTGGAGGGAGTACTTCACTCACAACTTGACTATCAACGTTCTAGACGATTATGATTCATTTTAATCTATGGTCAATTTGCAAACAGACCCTTATTGTGTCATTGCTGAATTGTGCGTCGACCCTTGTAGTTCTATTGTTGCAGACACCCTGAATGGAATTTTTTGACTCTTTTACCCTCAAGAGGTCTATTTGTTTTTTTTAAAGAAATCTTTCTCCGAGGCTATACGAGTCAAAAAAATTTTAGTCAGTGAGTCTATTGGCAACAATAGACCTACAGGGGATCCATCTGCACACAGAGGGTCTACTAAGTTGCGGATAGTACAGAGGTTTGGTCTCTGTTTCTACAACCTCAGATCGAGCTATGCTCGAAACCTGGCTGTGCGCTTGTTAATACTGTGCGGATAGTACAGAGGTTCAGGTTTCAATTTGTTCGAAGCGGATTAACTGCAGTGGATGGATTCAAAACCTCCAGCATCTGTTCTCAACATATCATTCGGTTCTCAGAACTCGATTAACGCTTCTCAGATAATGGAGCTACCAAGGGCTCTGGAATTATGCAATGCGCCCTTCATTTGGGTCGTCAGGCCGCTGATTGGTTTTGATATGAAGGGCGAATTCAGGGCGGAATGGTCACCAGAAAGCTTTGAGGAGAGAATGAGAATAACCAAGAGAGTTGTAGTTAATTTGATTGCATATTAATTGGTTATATTGCACCTAGGCTCTTGTGCTGCTGCAAATGTTCGTCACAAGTAGCTCGCGTGGTCTCTGGAATGAAAATGGGGATATTGTTGTCATTATGAAGGGGCATGCTTCTCATTGAATTGTAAATCTAAATCTCAACCAAAGAAGCTACAGCTATTACAAAGTTGGAGCTCTTTACATCTTCATCCCTATGGATATAGAGCACATGATCTTTCGGAGGACTGTATCGATGCAGACTAATTACATAATTGAGGTATAAATTGCGTGTCCTTTCTAAGTAAAAATTGATCATTATCACTGTAGTTCTCAATGCTTTGGGAAAATTGAAGTGCTTCTCACTTCTAATGATAGCACTATAAATAATAGCAAGTTAAATTAAGCCCAAAACTTTCATGTATTAATCGACATTATACCATATTTATGTGGGCGTATAAACAAATTCCATTACACGACAGCAAGAGGAGGGAGGGGGAGGGGATTCATACACTAAATTTCAATCTGCTCTGTTAGCATCAACAGAAAACATTGAATGTAACTAACAATAGTGTTGCAAAACTGAAATAAAATGAATAAATAATCGAAATCTCGCCTAGATTGCTAATAGGCATTGCATCAAATTAACACTCGTGTGCACGAATAGCAACAACAGGCTGTTGCTCGCTGCATTGAACAGGAAAATGGAGACGAGGGTTTAAATCCGCAAGAATAAATCTTGAATCGAGTGAGAGAGACAGAGGAACGGATCTAAAATGGAGAAGTTTCAATCGTTGTATTGAAATCGAGCTACAGGCTGTTGTCAGCAATCTTTATGTTCGTATATCATAAGGAAATTTACATGTTACCTTGTACCAGTTTCAACGGATTGATCAGCTTAAGCCAAGTGAAGCTCATTCCAGAAAATTGATAAGGTTGACGCAAGTATAAGCAATCAACTACTGATGCTGTATATACAAGAACTTTCTCAACATGAATTAGACTATCACTTTTTTAATTTTCATACCACGAAGGAATTGGCAATACAAAGTTAATAAAGAAGCGATAGAGAATATCCTTGATCTTCGAGGGGAAACTTTTATAATTTTAAGTGAGAGGTAGCATCTTCAAATTCTATATACAAAGGTAACGACTTCATCCTCAGAGTTATAAAATGTCATGCATATTACAGACTACAAACTAAGTACTATAACCAGGCATATTTATCAGAAAAATGTCTAATTAGTATCCATTTTCCACAGCACGGTACAGAGCACATTTTTAATGTTACAATTTACCACTTACCTGTAAGCCAGGAATGAAAGTATCAGTTCGAAGATCATTCACATTGCAACAGGGACTTCAAATTTAGGAGATCTTCTGGAATACTTACGATGAATCAACCCCACGCTTTAGTTCCGCATAACTTGTGAATGATTAATTCAAATAATAATTGTAAAAAGAATCAATTAAAAATGAAATATGAGATATAGCCAATTAGTTGTTGGAAAAAAACAAATAAACTTAAATTAGCATGTAAATTAAATCCGAATAAAAATAAATAATTAAATCTGGCCTGATTCGGAGCAATCGTGTAATCACTGCCCTAGAAGATTGAGGACCCCGCCTATCGCCCTAGCACAGATGATCCCCTCTCCCCTAGCAGTAAAAACCCCCGGAATAGGCCGACCTCTGTACTCGGGCGAGAGTACAGAGCTTCTGTTCAGATGAAGAAAGTTGCCCAAAAATAAAACTAATACTATGAAGAAATAATATGAAGAGGAGAGAATAGACTTGTTCTTTTCCTTATCAAAACCAAGCTCAACATACGACTATATATATATGGTGTTGGAAAGAGACGTTATAAAACCCGCATTTAATACGGTAACGTTCGTCATAAATTTTATAACGTTCCCCATAATTATATAGCCGTTACAAATATTTTTAATTGCTAATTAAAACATGTTTTAATTACAAAAATTCATTACTATTCATGAAGGCAAAATTGTCTTTTCTTAATAAAATATCTAACAGTCCCCCCAAAAGATAATATTGACTGAAAACTCAAAACCAATAAATAAATCAAGAAATCATAAAACAAATATAGGTTGGACAACCTTTCGTATCGTGAATTCGGAAGAGGTAGCTTCCGACTTTGAACCTTTTCTTAGTGAGTTCATCGCCACCTGAGGGACATAATGGACTAGACCTTGGATTAGGCCCCTTGAATCAGATATTGATAAAAACACACACAATACGTCTTCATCTATTGAGCAAAGCGGGTTGAGCGTTAAAGGCCATGCTCATAATAACCGACTCATGAGAGTTTCTAGGGGTTAGCTCAGCCCCCCCTAACCGTGGCCATCACGGTTTCTCTCACATAGGTAATCCTCAAAGGGTACTATAGCTGTTTATTTAATACCCTCCATAATACACACGTTGGACTTATTAAGAGTAAAACTCAGCCTAGCAAGCTGTATCATAAGAACATCGTCATCATAGAGAAGGGGTAGTAGCACAAGCTACATAGTGATATATGAATATATCTGGATCGATGCTCCACATGAGTGTCACTAGTCCAGCTTGTTTCTACCACATTGAACCAACATTAGGACTAAGTCTCCAAATAAGGGTTGGGTTACCACTGTCAGTGACCTCTCTTATGGACTTAACCCCATCTCCCTCGATGAATCCAGAACCACACTCCTGGATAATCCCTTAGTCAAATGGTCAGCAAGATTCTTTTTTAGACTTTACAAAGTCTAGAATCACAACTTTGCCTTGTAGGCGTTGTATATATTTATAAAGTTATTTTATAATTAGTCCTTTGTTTGACATTAGGTCCCCTTCTTGTTTAAGTCATTTTTCAAATCAATCTTTCTAGGAAAGAGTACAGGTAGCAAGAGGAGGGATTAATTTGAAACAACTTATAAGGTTAAAGGGACCTAATAACAATTTTAATTATTTGATGGACTAATTTCAATATAACTTTAGTGATTTTGAACTTTTATTCATCATATAGATAGAAGATATAAGATATACCTCTTGATTTGATTTTCCAGGACATTGATTCATCACATCTCCTGTAACTAGGCATATTAGTTGACAGAGCATATTTATATCAACTCTAATCATTTCCTGAAATCTCAAAAGAAAATATTATACATGTAGTAAAATGAAGAGCTATAAAATTGTTTCTTTCTAGTCACTATTAAAATGATAGGACTAATGTGAAACTAAATCACTGCAATTATATCTTCACATGCATGCATACACACATAAATGAATGAAATTACTAATAAGCATTCAAGAGAATCTTATAATAGGAGTTCGTATCTTAAAGTATATTTCATACTTCATATGCATAAATTTTTAAATTCTCATATTATAAGAGGTTGCAAATTTGTTGCCTATAAACGAGACCTTCCAAATTTAAATTGGTTGCCTAAAAAAGAAACCTTCCAAATTTAAAATTTATGCATATGAGTTATTCTCATAATTCCAGTCCTCTTATACATGCTTGAATATAAAATGTTTCATATGGAATTATAAGAATTATCAAATAAATAAATATAATCACATAAGCATATGATTGTAAAACAAAAGCTATAAATGAAAAGGTTTTTGTCAATACCACTAGACTAGAAACTTAACTAGATCAGTTTCTAACCAAAACCTCCTAAAGTGAAAAGATTAAAGTTTCACCCAGGTAGTTAGCAAGGTAAGGATAATACTAGAGGTTGATCAAAGATCTATTAAGTACCTTGTTACTTGCAGAGCGCTTTACGCAACCCTTAAATATTGCCTTAGACACCAACTAATCCAAGAAAACTTGAACCGGTTCACTCAATGAGTTTTTATTCCTTAACAATATATAGAGACTTTAAAATATTTCCTGCAAGCATTTAATTTTCCTAGCAATTATACTACAAACATATGTTGGATAAGGCCGAGGAGGGGTTTACCTATTGATGTTCGAACCTCATGATTTAAATGTCGTGAGAGTAAAAACCCATCTATTAAGCTCACACATTAAAGATGATTAATGAAAATAAGCATTTAACAACTCAAATTAATCAGCAATAAACATGAGCAATTAATCACAAAGATAATCTTTACTTATAAAGATCTAAAATATAATTCACCATACAAAATAGAATTAAAAGATGCATAGCTTGCAAGATGATATTGGAGATCTAGCTATCCGTATTTTCTTATAACTGAAGTTATATTATATGAAGATCTTTCCAGGTAACTGATTGTTTCTTTCAGTTATTCATACATTCTAAAGCTAAACAA
The DNA here is from genome assembly GCF_001876935.1 of Asparagus officinalis. NCBI lineage: Eukaryota > Viridiplantae > Streptophyta > Magnoliopsida > Asparagales > Asparagaceae > Asparagus > Asparagus officinalis. Next base: position 6,196,587 of record NC_033797.1, read on the forward strand.
TGCCTTATAATCAATCAATGCATGTAAGAGTAGCACTGTGGCTGTCAGAAGTATTACTATGCAAGGCTTGCTGGTTATTTGTCATGCTCATTATGAGTTCCAGCATACCACATGAAAAACCTTAACAATGATAATAATACACTTGTATCAGATACATAATCATGACATGGTGGACATTTATTTCTTTCAAAGTAATTAGCCAAGGTGTGTCTGCTATTTGGTGTCAATTGACATATTAATTTATAAACCTCATGTATAGGACACATGCGTTGCATAACAAGCTAGATTAATTACTAGTCAAGAATAATTAATAGCAATTAATCAATTACATTAACTAATTAATTTTAGCAATTAATTATTATAATTGTCTGATAAACAGTAATGAATACTAACGGTCATCCCAAATTAATTTTTAGTGAACAGTAATTCATATTTGTTAAGATAAACAGTAAATTTCAGATTAATTACAGTAATTAAACAAATGCTATAATTAAAATAATCACTACAATTAACAGAAATTCGGATGAACAGGAATTTTTCCCGTAATGAACAGTAACTTCTGAATGAACAGTGGCTTTTTTATTTTTTCTAGTTTGAGATGCACGTGCAATGCACGTGGTTGAGTATCATGATTATTTAAAGTGATAAAAATAGAGTAAAAATAAAAAAAGAAAATAAAGTTTTTTGTGTGATTGATCATCAACTCAATAATCTCTCTTAAATAAAATATTATCATTATTTTCTTCAATCCAAACTGTGGCCACGTGATCTACTATTTGTGAGTTATAAACACATTAATCTAGTATAACACCTCTATTTATTAATATCTTGAAATGTTCAAAAGATGAGTGATCATTCAATTCATAAAAGAATTTTGCATATGAATTTACTTGCAATATGTCCATTAAACTTTTAGTTATGGTTCGACTCATATTCACGTTAACTTTTAGTTATTGTTTCACTCATATTTATATTATATAATATTCTCATTTAATTTTATAGCTCATTCTCTGTATCATAGCAATAAATATGAAAGTATGAAGAATTATTTTCTTACGAAATTAGAGTAGGAAGATTATGATATTTTCGTCATGTGCTCTAAATATAAAATTTATTTTCTTTGATACAATGTCCCTATCAAATCTTACCCCAAACGATGTGAATGAAAAATATTATTATAACTCACTTGCCTAAGTGTTGGCCTTATTGTTTTGATGATGTTTAATAAATAATTTACCACTAACGTTATTTGTCTAGTGTCTGTGGTTTCTTATTTATTGTAGACAAACAACAAGTTGGAGGATGGATAGAATAGAGCCTCAACGATCATATTCAATGGAGGTTGGCGGAAAAGTGGAGTGAAGCCTATGCATTCAAGTCAAGATCCAAGTTCAAGCTTCTTCCGTAATGTTTACCAAGAAGAGCTTTATTGAAGATCACAAGCTTGGGTAAATTAATTTAGGTGTTATATTATGTGTGTTCAATACTTCAAGCTCAATTTCATACAAACACACGTTTATTTTGATTTATCATTGTTTTGGATTATAGACTTATTAACACGATGATATATCTTTTATCAAGTCTATAAACCTATTGGAAAGTGTTTTGAAACTTGTTTGGAATGAATTTGTCAAAATCAAGTTTTAACAAGTTTTGTTCGTGCATGTTTAAAGTTCATGTTCTTGCATATTTTTACAAAATAGATGAGTTTTCATAATTGGGAAATACAATTTGAAAAATTTCTTTGTATACATGTTTATATTCATATATACAAACATTTCCCCAAGTTTTACTAATTTTAGACTTGTTTTGTTATTTTCAATTGAATTTACAAAAACGAGTTTTCAGCAGTTTTTCAGAAACTGTATATCTTTGTTAAAAAAAGTTATTTCTCATAAATGGAAAGTGATATTTCAGAAATTCTTTCTCTAACATGTTTATATACATGTTTTTAAATGTTTCTCAAAATTTCATGATTTTTAGAGTTGTTTTACTGTACCCAATTGATTTTAAAAAATCGTGTATGTCAGCAGATTTCGGAAACTGTATATCTGTGTTCAAATAATTATTTCTCACAAATAGGAAGTGATATTTAATAAATTCTTTCTCTGACATGTCTTTATACATGTTTAAATACTTCCCTCAAAATTTCATAATTTTTAAAGTTTATTTATTATTTTTAATTGATTTTACAAAGGTAGATACATAAATTTCCAGAATGCTGAATTTTGGGTATTTTGGTCTTTTCACCCTATAACGGCTAGTAACGGCTAGAAACGGCGAGTTTTTATTTTGGGGTGTTTTTGGCTGATGTTTTGGGTTGTTATAAATACCCCATTACATTCAACTCTCCCACCAACAAAGAGAAAAGTTTTAAAGAGTTTTATAAGTTTGTTTAAGGGTTTCTAAGTGAGTTTAAGAGTTTGGTTTGTGAAGATATTTTCACAAGAGCTTGAGGAGATAATCTTTTGGTGTTTAAAGATTTAATTCATCTCCCTCTCTCTTGTCATCCATTGGAGAAGTTTTCTAAACTCTATATCTAGCTTTATATTTATTTGTTTAATTATCATTTATCAAAGCTAGTTTTTATATTGAGTTTAGATTTGATTTTTCTCATTGTTACACACACCCACTTGAGCTTTTAGTATTTACATACATAGTATAATTGGGGTTGTGAGAGATTGTAACATTGAGTTGTGCTAAATTAAGTTCTCATCTATTGTAGAGAACAATTTATTTGTATTGTGAGTCTAAATTGTGAGATCACATTTTACACTAGTACACCGAGAGGAGTATGTGATGAGAGACGAGGTTGTCTCAAGAGGAGTGGCGTCGGTAGTAAAAGCCTAGAGAGAGGTAGTAAATCCGAGCACTTGAGGGAGACACGGGCTAGAGACCAACACTTGAGGTGGTAGTTAGTGTGTATACATTGTGAGTGTTGTAGAGTTTTCGGTTAGCTAGAAAACTGAGTGTGTAGAGTTTTCGGTTAGCTAGAAAACCGAGTGTGTAGAGAAGTTCCGGCTTATAAACTGGGTGTGATGATAGTAGAGATCTCCTCGAGGTGAGGAGCGGCGACGTAGGTTGTGGGGACTGAACTCCGTGATCATATTGATTGTTTGAGTTTGTCATTAGCGTTCTTTTACATTCATGCTTATTGTTTATATTGCCTTTGTCATTTGCTCTTAGTTTATATTGTCCACTATCTTGTTTATCTTGTTTATGTTTATACCACCCTTAGTTTCATATCCTTGCATATATATCTCATAATATATCTCTTTGCTAGGATATATCCATTTGTTCATATTGTTTATTCTTGCACATAACTCTTGTATATCTATCTTGCTAAAATAATTTGTTTTAATTGGCATAAAATTAGATTAGATTAGCATATGACCCTATTCACCCCCCTCTAGGGTCCAACAATAAGATACATAACTCATCTGGAATATCCACATTTGCTATGTGAATTTTGCTGTTGTGAGAACAACATGTTAGAGGCTCGTATTCAAACTTTTTGGCTTTATAAAAGACATAAGAATTTGGAGTGTATATCTTATATATCGTAAAGAACATATTGATTCATGAAGAATTTTTCCTAATAACGATATTATTACAATGATGTTACTATTCAGTATTAAATCAATTTTATTATATAAGATTAGATGACCCTTTTTAATAAATTATAAAGTATAAATATGGAAACCTTGATGCTTATATTCAGTAGTTAGGCTTCACAAAATATGTTAACTTTACATTGTAGTTTTTTATTTGTAGTACTCGCAATGCAATTATTTTTCCTCTTTATTTTATTATTCATACTTTTCTGTTGTAAGTTCTTTTTTGCTAGTCATTCAATTGTCTATATTTAATTTTTATAATATCAGAGATTAAAATATTCTCTTTTATTTTTAAAATGTTAACATATTTTTTAAAAAAATATATACACATAGTGGCAATAGTATATACTTCAGTTCAACTCAAACATTGTTTTTAAGCTATTTAGAGTGAGGTCCTTTCTATGCTAGAATGATGATATAATGATTACATAGTCTAAAATTCAAAGAATAAATTTTTACAAATAAAAAATAATTTAATATGTCAAATTAAGAACTAATTTATAAATTATACATGGTGAGTGACCAACTACAACTATAAAAAATAAGGTATATATATTTATAAAAAATCCATAGTGAGTGACCAACTACAATTATCCTAATTTAAGCATAAATAATTATTAATATGTCAAATTAAGAACTAATTTATAAATTATACATGGGCAATGCAAATAGCTATAAAAAATAAGGTATATATCTTCATAAAAAATCCATAGTGAGTGACCAACTACAATCATCCTAATTTAAGCATAAATAATTATTATTCTAGTTACTAATTTGATACGCGTAATTGTGGAATAAATCCCCATCAAAAAATAGGAATTGAGATTGTATTAAGCTGTAGGTAAATAAATAAATGTTAAGCTCATCTTTATATTAAATTTAAAAATAATAATTTAAATTATTAAGCACCAAATATTAGATCACGTGAGAAATTAAAGTAACCTATGGTCTATATACGTTTATAGTCAAACAATCAAACGTATTAAAATTATGATGTCCACAGTCAAAATTATATATCTGGTGGGTTCACATTAAATATGATTTATAAAAATAGTACCTTAAAATCAAAATCTTTTTAACCATTATACAAATTGTCTAATTTTTTTTACATATATAAACTATACTGCCTAGGAATAGTGATGTACATACTTAACTATGGTCTAATAATCTTAAGAACAACTTACTCTTCAATATCATTATTAATTGACGTATCTGTGCATTACACTGAAAACACGATGAAAAATTAAAAAATTACAAAACAAACACCCTCAAAAGTTTTAAAAATTATAAAAAAATACCCTAAAATTTTATAATTTACAACTACACAAAACTATTAAACATTACATTGAAATCAAGAAATTATAAAAAATCATTGAAAATTTTTAAACTTTGGAGGGATAATTTGCAATGTACTAAACTTTAAGGGTGTTTTTTTATAAATTATAAATTTATAGATTTTTAATTAGTTATGTTATTTTCAAAAATATTATGGGTAATATTTTTATCATGAAAAGATTTTCCTAAACCTATACTTTAAAAAGGTGTATAATATTTTACAAAATTTTAATTTTCTAGGGGTTGTTAGTAATTTTTCATATTCATTTTAGTGTCTATAGGTTATAAATTCTCATGGTGTTTTTTTTATAAATTATAGATTTTAGGATTTTTTGTAATTTTTTAAACTTATAGGTCTTTTCTACAGATTATAAATTATTTATAGACTATTTATAATTCCTATGCTTTCCATTTACTAATGAATTTAAAACTCTCAGGGTGTTTTTTATAAATTTTGAATTTTAAAGGTTTATTTGTAATTTTTGAAACTTTAAGGGTATTTTCTATAAATTATAAATTATGTAGGGCATATTTATAATTTTTATATTTTCAATGTACTGTTAGGTTAGAAATTATCAGGATTTTTGGTAAATTTTATAATTTTAATCATTTTATTTTACAATTTGTAAAAAGTTCAGAGTGTGTATTGTAAATTTCATAAATTTTCGGGGTTGTTTGTGTTATTTGTAGGTTTTTAGTGTGTTTATAGGTTTAAATTTTTTAATATGTTTTTTTATAAATTTTGAATTTTACGGGTATTTTTGTAATTTTTAAAACTTACAAGATATTTTTTCCAAAGTAAAAAAACTTTTAGTTTTTAGCTAGCATATGTTTTTAGAGTGTGTATTGTAAATTTCATAAATTTTCGGGGTTGTTTGTGTTATTTGTAGGTTTTTAGTGTGTTTCAGAGTGTGTATTGTAAATTTCATAAATTTTCGGGGTTGTTTGTGTTATTTGTAGGTTTTTAGTGTGTTTATAGGTTTAAATTTTTTAATATGTTTTTTTATAAATTTTGAATTTTACGGGTATTTTTGTAATTTTTAAAACTTACAAGATATTTTTTCCAAAGTAAAAAAACTTTTAGTTTTTAGCTAGCATATGTTTTTAGAGTGTGTATTGTAAATTTCATAAATTTTCGGGGTTGTTTGTGTTATTTGTAGGTTTTTAGTGTGTTTATAGGTTTAAATTTTTTAATGTGCTTTTTTATAAATTTTGAATTTTACGGGTGTTTTTGCAATTTTTAAAACTTACAATATATTTTTTTCAAAGTCAAAAAACTTTTAGTTTTTTAGATAGTATATGTTTTTAGATTCCTCACTAAATTAAAATAAGTAAAATTTATAATTTTAAGATGCTTTAATAAAATTTTAAATTTATAGGAGTGTTTTTGCAATTACAAAAACTTGGAGAATATTTTTTACAAAGTGCAAAAAGTTTTTAGGTGCTGGCTAGCATATGTTTTTTAGATTTCTCTATGAACTGAAATAAGTAAAGGATTTGAATTATATGAAACATATCTTTTTATCCAATAATATCTTAAGTCTCATTATGAATATAATAAATCATTTAGTTACCAATTCAAAGAAGATAGGATAATTTGAATAGATTAGGATAAAAATATAATATTAAAAAAACTAAGGGTAATATTGACCATAGAAAGATTTTTCCGAACTCGTACTTTTAAAAAGAGTATGATATGATTTATTTTATTTTATTATAACTTTCGGATTTAAAACAATAGCTATAAATTTATCAATCTTCTAGATTGTTGGAAAAAAACAAATAAACTTAAATTAGCATGTAAATTAAATCCGAATAAAAATAAATAATTAAATCTGGCCTGATTGGGAGCAGTCGTGTAATCACCACCCTAGAAGATTGAGGACCCGTCTATCGCCATGGCGCAGATGATCCCCTCTCCCCTAGCGGTAAAAACCCCCGGAATCTGCCGGCCTCTGTACTCGGACGAGAGTACAGAGCTTCTGCTCAGATGAAGAAAGTTTCTCAAAAATAAAACCAATACTATGAAGAAATAATATGAAGAGGAGAGAAGAGACTTGTTCTTTTCCTTATCAAAACCGAGCTCAACATACGACTATATATATATGATGTTGGAAAGAGACGTTACAAAGCCCGCAATTAATACGGTAACGTTCGTCATAAATTTTGTAACGTTCCTCATAATTATATAGCCGTTACACATATTTTTAATTGCTAATTAAAACATATTTTAATTACAAAAAATTATTCATAATTATATAGCCGTTACACATATTTTTAATTGCTAATTAAAACATATTTTAATTACAAAAAATTATTACTATTCATGAAGGCAAAATTGATATTTTTAATTGCTAATTAAAACATATTTTAATTACAAAAAATTATTACTATTCATGAAGGCAAAATTGCCTTTTCTTAACAAAATATCTAACATTAGTGTGAGACAAGAATACGGTCAGGAGCTAGCACTTCTTTAGTTTGTGCTTAAAGAGTATCCAACAAGTTAGATTCTCCTCCGAGATTTTAAACCAGCTAAAATCTATCTTACTGTATATTTAACTCAATTAACACGACTAAAATCTTGAGTAGTTCATTGACAATTCATGCAAAATCTATGAAGACATCTTGTCTTTCTATGATTTTTTTTGGAGAAAATTGTTTTTGATGATGTGTTAAAGTAATTCTGGAATGTAATGAATTTAACCACCCAATGAAAACACAAAAGAAATCATAGCAGAGAGACGTACCAGCCTCCTCAACTCAACGGCAACTCATTCAGTTGTAGCAACCATTGCAGTTCTACTACTGGCAAGCACCTTGTTTGTGATTTTGCAATCTTTTGGTCTTCTTTAATTGTAAAGGACCAACTCACAACAAGATGTGTTATGACAATTTCCCCAGGATAAGCTAATATCAATCACACGAGAGTACGAAAAATATCAACAACACACGAAGATATACTTGGTTCGGCTTGTAGCCTACGTCCACTGGTGAAGGAGAAGAAAAGCTTTACTAATTGTGAGGAATACAAAGTGGAATCTCTCAATCACTCAATCCTAAATCACCCCCCAAAAGCCTAATACAACTCTCAATTAAAGGAACAAAATAGAAGAATATCAAATAAGCTTTACAAAAGAACTTTCTCTTCTTAATTGGTGCTATGAAGATTGATGAATCAAATTGGCTTGAAAGACTGTTCTTATATAGCCTTGAAGATCTTAGCTCCTTGCTGTCTAAGGAATAAGAGTTCTAATAGGAATAGAAGTCCACATGTCCAAAACTCAATAAGAGTCCAAGTAGGAATAAACCTCTAACATAATTGGTTGTGCAAAGTCTAATTAAATAGGACTCTTGATCAAAACAAACCAAGCCATAACAGGAACTCCTAAAGCAATATGGGTATGAGTATTTGAGGCAACCTATAACAAATCTCCACCTTGACTCAAATGAACTTACTCCACATTCTCCAATAGCCCTGTAGGGCATATAAGTATGACACGTATCGATCAAGTCCAAGCTCGGCTTGAACTTGCTAACTGAAAGAGGCCTCCTTAACAAATCGACTGAATTGTCTGCACGACAAACGTAAATATTAGCAAAGTCATCACTTGAAGCAGCTCCTGAATAGCTGAAGGGCACAAAATTGTCAACCGATAATGCATAAGCTACCGTATCTTCATATCTTTGCGGTGATCGGATATCTCGTCTAGACCGATCTCTAGCAATAGTGTATCCCTGCTCTTCTTGCAGCTGCTGAGGTACTTCATCTACTTGAACAGGATCTGGCTGTTGTTGTGTGTGGAAGCCAAAATTGATGTGCTCCGAGAAACAAAAAACAAACGCCGTGTGAAGGCCAAACAAACCAAAATAACGGCACAAACACAAACAACCAAAATTTAATATGGTTCGGCAAGTTGCCTACGTCCACGGGGCAAGAGGGGGATGAGATTTTCACTAATAGAGAAGAAGATTACAAACTGAGATTACAAATCAATCGAACTCACCAATTAATCTCACAAACAAATCTCTAATTCTCTCCAAACAAAGCCCTAACCAATAGCTCAGAAAATACCTCTTTTCTGTGCTCCAAATATCCCCACTTTAATCCCCAATCAAAGCCAAAGAAACCCTAAAACGTGTGTTTGTATTTACAGCAAACACCAATCCCAAACATAACAGGAAACCAAAGCAGACCCGAACCCGACTTGCGAGAGACCGCACTTGATGCCACGGTCAACCGGATAGAACGACAGAAAATCAATAAATCAATTATAGATTCCGCGGTTGACCGGACATATTACCACGGTCGACCGTCAAAAGTCTAGAGACCACCCTGTCGTGTGCACGTTTGCGGTCGACCAAAGATCGCGGTCGACCGTGAAGCTTCCAAAATATTTCCTGCTTCTAAAAAACTATTCTTCTCCAATTTCTTCACCAAATCTACAATTCTCCACATCGGCAAAGTTTTTCCAAAATCGAGTCGATACTAATACCAACCAAAAGTCTCACTTGTTGCGTCAAGTACGAAGTAGAACAAAACCACAACATTAGACTCAATCCACAACAAATCGAGACCCAAATGAGAATGTGATCACTCTCCAAACATCGATGTATACTCACCAAACCGGCTGCATCATAAATGACTGCCTACGTATTCTCTTACCCAAGAAATCAAGCCTTCACGTAGTTCACCCTACGACCCTCAATCAAATAAAAGAGTTCATAACCCTTCTCCAACATCACCAATGAATCTGCAACTGATAGCTCTCCTAATGACCCCAAAATGAAACAAACTAATCACCTTCACCTGGGATGAACCAACGACCATATCCAAATCAAAACTTTGTTCACCAACTGCACTCGAATCAACCAACTCATCATCTGCATCCAAATCCAAATGATCCCCAAATTGTGTCACCTCAGCTGGAATCCCAAAGATGTAGTATGATCTGGAGTAATCTTTATCCAACGTGGGGTAGCATCACACTCCACCTGCTGTGATATCCCAGCGATCTGATCAACACTCTCCACCTGCCGAGAGTCAAATGTGACATACCTGCTCAGAACAAAATCAGAAGCCAATACCTGATAATCAAACACGTATCTGAATCCCAAATGTGCACTCAGATTAAATTTCACATCCTCGATGTGATAATATGTTGGACGATCAAATATTTGAAGCAACCTAATATCTGAAGCAGCTCCACCAGATCCAAAATCTCTAAACGCAGCAATCAGCAACCTATGACTAAGACGACCTAAATATGTCGAAGCCCGAACACCAAAACCAATGCTCAACATCAAACATCGATCCTTCTCCAGTAAGGAACGGCCCATCAAAACTGTCATCTCATCTCGTCGCCATAACGTTTCCTCTCCAATGAAATGTCTCAAACTACCGTGAGCTCTGCACAAATGCAGAAAAGAACAGCTGCTTGGGACATCATAGGGGATGAGGTTACATTGGCTATTGAAGATTTTTTCAGGACTGGAAGACTTTTAGGCACGGTTAATTCAACATCCATTACTCTTATACCAAAAGTGCAGTGCCCTAAAGTTCCTTCAGACTACAGACCTATTTCTTGTTGCAATAGCATTTACAAATTCATCACAAAGATTCTAGCTAACAGGATCAAGGAAATGATGGGTAGGTTGATCTCAAATAACATTATGCTTGCCCATGAACTGGTGAAAAGTTACAGTAGGAAGCTGTTATCTTCAAGGGTGATGTTAAATATTGATATAAAAAAGGATTTTGACTCAATCAGCTGGGGATTTATATCAGATATGCTCAAAGGGCTGAATTTCCCTCATGTCATGGTGAACTGGATAATGGAATGCATCACCTCTCCCAAATACTCTATTTCTCTTAATAGATCATTACATGGATATTTCAAAGGTCAAAGAGGGCTCAGACAGGGAGACCCCCTATCACCTTACCTGTTCATATTAGGCATGGAATACCTATCTAGGAGCTTGAGTCTCTTAGAAAAGGATAGGAAATTCAAATATCATCCCAAGTGTGCAAAACTCAAAATATCTCACCTCATTTTTGCTGATGATTTGCTCCTATTCTCTAAAGGTGATTTCTACTCTGTGTCCAAGCTCTATCAATGTTTCAAGGAGTTCAGTGCCATTTCTGGTTTGGAGGCAAATGCAGAGAAAAGTTCTATATTCTATGGTGGTGTTGATGAAAATACCAAAAGTTCTCTTCATAATCTGCTGGGTTTCTCTTCTGGTACATTGCCTATCAGGTATCTAGGGGTCCCTCTGACATCTAAGAGATTATCTTTCATGTACTGCAATCCATTGTTTACAAGGATAATAGGTCAGTTTCAGAATTGGTTAAAACATAGAAAACTTTCCTATGTTGGTAGGCTGCAGATCATCAAAAGTGTTATACTAGGAGTTCAAATATTTTGGACTTCAAACTACATTTTGCCTGTCAGAGTACTAAAAAAATAGATGAGCTTTGTAGAAAGTTCCTATGGGGTAATTCTGATCAATCTTTTAAAGCTTCTATTATCTCGTGGGAGAGGGTGTGCATGAGTAAGGATCAAGGGGGTCTGGGGATTTTTTCTGCCCTCAATTAGAATATTGCTTCAGCCATCAAGTGCATCTGGAACATTCACATCAACAAAGAATCCCTATGGATTAAATGGATTCATGAAAATTACTTAAAACATTCAGATATTTGGCTAGTGGTTGCAAAGCCTGGTGATTCCTGGATGTGGAAACAGTTGATTAGAACAAGAGATAAAGCTATGGCTTTGTGTGGTGGAGAGAACACTCTGAAGTTGCTGATCAGTTCCTGCTGCAGAAATTCTAATCTCAGAATCTCTGCCATATACAATGCTCTCTTACAATCAGCAAATGAAGTGCAATGGTCCAAAGTTGTTTGGGGAAGATTAAATATCCCTAAACACTCATTCATAAGCTGGTTAGTTTTTCAAGACAGACTTCTAACAAAAGACAGGTTATATAGGAGAGGAATCATAAATTCTAACCTGTGTAGCCTATGCGATGGTGCTTGCAGTGAATCAAGGAACCACTTGTTCTTTGAGTGTGCTTTCTCTTGTGAAGTATGGAATAGTATCATGGATTGGATGGATTTTAATTGGCGTACCTGCCATTGGCATCATGTTTTAGAGTGGTTCACTGTCAGACAGCGAGGGAAGGGGCTTAAGCAGCTACTCAAGAATTTTGCTTTGACAGCAACTATTTATTACATTTGGAGGGAACGCAATGTTAGAATCTTCCAACAAAAATGCAGGAGCACTTCACAGCTGGTTAGAGAAATCAAAACTGATGTTTGGATCACCATACTCAACAATCCATTAGCTAGATAAAGTCTGAAAAGTGACTTCCTCTTAGTGTGGTCGCATATTGAATTAGAGATGTTCTGTTGAATGATTTTGTTCGCTTAGATTCTATCTGAGCAATTGATGTACTTATCTTTCATATTTGGTTATGAATAAAATTTTTTCATTGACAAAAAAAAAAAATACTAATTATATCCTATATTAACCTCGCATGAACTACGTATTGCTCAACAATTTTAAAAAATAAGATTAAGATTTAATTAAAAAATTACACAAAATAGCTTTAAAAGTTCAAAATTACCCAAAATATATTCAAAACTTAAAACAACAAACATGAAATTTAAAAATTAAAAATAGCCCCCAAGGAATTTAAAAATTGCTATCACACCCTTAATATTTCTAAAATTGTAGAAACAACCTCAAAAGTTCAAATTAGAAAAAAAAACACCTTAAATCCAATGACTTCAAAACTTGCAAATAACATAGATAGATTTCAGAGATTACCATTAGGCTCTTAAATTAAATCCAATGACTTCAAAACTTGCAAATAACATAGATAGATTTCAGAGATTACCATTAGGCTCTTAAAAACTTAAAATTTATAATAAATAACCTAAATAACATAGATAGATTTCAGAGATTACCATTAGGCTCTTAAAAACTTAAAATTTATAATAAATAACCTTAAAGTTACATAAACTACAAAAACTCCCTCAAAATTTAAAAATCACAAAAATCCTAAAATTTAAAGTTTATAACCGGTAGAAATCAAATCTGAAAATTATTAGCAGACAGCTAAAAATTTGAATTTATCAAAAAACAACTCAAACTTTTAGTAATTGTAAAAAACACGCTCAAAATTTTAGAGTTGAAAGCCGCATCTTAACATTTGAAAACTTACCACCAACTCATAAAACATAAAAATTACAAGCACCCAACATAAAATTTAAAAATTTTAAAATAATAATAATAAAGTTTAAAAAATTATAAAATACACCCTCAAAAGTTTAAAATCACAAAAGGCTAAAATTTGGCAATGAAAAGAGTAAATGTTTGATATTATTTAATTAATATATATAAATTTAAGTTTCAATTTAAAGTTTATCATCAGTTCAGCATCTAAAAGTAGTCTAAGTTGACGTTGGTAAAAAATAATAATTACGATAGATTAAAACTATCTAGTTAAGAAATAAATTTTTTAAAAATATATGATAAATTCAAAATTAACGTTACCGTATAAATTTAAGGAACTACATATAATTTTAGTAATAACATTAATTGATAGAAGACTAAATTGCATAAAACTAACAAAAGACTATAATATAATAAGTTATCATTAATTGATTATAATGTATAAACATTTATCTCTGATGTTGATAATATTTATAGAGTGAAAAAAATACAATAAATTTTGCATGAAAACACTATCAAAAAGTTTAGAGATATCCTTTAAAAAAATCAAGCTGTTTTTATTTCAAATAGAGAAGTGAAGTAAATAAACACAAAATATGAAAATATTCATGAATCACTTGAACTGACTTTGACAAAAGGTATAATTTTGTCCTAATTAAAAAAGCATTCATCATAAAAGATACAAGAAAAATTAGTTTGTATTTATAAATTTTAATACTTTATTCTTGAAATACTAAATGAATCATAAACTTAATATAAAATTATATATAAATAATCTTACAATAGAAACTAAAGTGAAGTCATTGATCAACTATGTTGCGAGATATAATAAGCTAGATAAGATGAGAGAAATCACTATAATGGACAAAAGGTATATACATGATAATTAGTTACAATAGCGTAAGTAAAAAAATTAAAATTAAAATTTTTCTTTTTCCTATATATCGTATGACTCTGCAAGCAAATTTATTTGGGGATATGACTACCAGTAAAGAATTAGTTTTTTAAAGACACGATCAAAGATAAGCACATAATGACACTGTTAGATTTCAAGTTCTAAATATTAAGGTAACATATTTTACTACTAAAATTCTTATTAAATGTCACTAAACATAAAATTCATATTATATCTGTCTCAAAATTATAGGGAAAATATGCATGTTATCGTAAATTGTGTTAACAATATATACTAACATAAAGATACAACTTATTAAAGAAATAAAAGAATGGTAAGTAAACCAAGTAAGCATACATATAACACAATAAAGAAAAAATATTACAATTTAAAGCTAATACACATGGCTTATTCAGAACAGGCTGCTAATATTGAAGCATATCCATCAAGCCTCTTTAAAAATACAATAAAAATTTAAACTATTGATATATGCAATAATCACAATATCAAAGATGTATGATCTTATAAGACATACTCTAAAATTTTCACAACTTAAAAATACTTTACCAGTATACGGACACGCTATTGGACCTATAATGTAAAGATAACTACTATTTATAATAAAGCTGAGCAGTGGTTCTAGCTTGCAAAGGCTACAATAAGAAGATTGGATAGAGATGTTAATAAGAATGTCCAAATGATAAATATCACAAAATTATTAATAAAGTAGTACCAAGGTTGAGTAATATCCCTTCTTCATGAAATAAGCATATTAAGATTAAATATTAACATGATAATCTAAGCCAATTTGATAATAAAAAATACAGTTATTTAGTTTAGATCATTGTGGAAAATGACACAGATAGAGTAAAAATAACATTATTTAACGCGATTGAAATTCTTATTAGATGCACACCAAAAGAATTCAATGCATAGAAAAAAGAGGTAACTCCTGACCTTTTAAAAAAAATAAATTAGAAACAAATATGCATGTTATCGTAAATTGTGTTAACAATATATACCAACACAAAGATACAACTTATTGAATAAATAAAAGAATGGTAAGTAAACCAAACAAGCATACATATAACACAATAAAGAAAAAAATATTACACTCTAAAGCTAATACGCATGGCTTATTCAGAACATGTTGCTAATATTGAAGCATATTCATCAAGACTCTTTATAAATACAATAAAAATTTAAACTATTGATATATGCAATAATCACAATATCATATAAGACCTACTCTAAAATTTTTACAACTTAAAAATACTCTACCAATATACGAACACGCTATTGGACCTATAATGTAAAGATAACTACTATTTATAATAAAGTTTAGCAGTGGTTCTAGCTTGCAAAGGCTACAATAAGAAGATTGAATAGAGATGTTAATAAGAATGTCCAAATGATAATATCACAGAATTACTAATAAAGTAGTACTAATGTTGAGTAATATCCATTTTTCATGAAATAAACATGTTAAGATTAAATATTAACATGATAATCTAAGGCAATTTGATAATGAAAAATATAGTTATTTAGTTCAGATCATTGTGAAAAATGACATAGATAGAATAAAAGTAACATTATTTAACGCGAAAGAAACTCTTATTGGATACACACCAAAAGAATTCATTGTAGAAAAAAATAGGTAACTCCTAACCTTTTTAAAAAAATAAATTAGAAACAAAAAATTCATATATATGAAATTAACATTTAGTCTCATTGAAACATAAAAATAATTAAAGTCTGTATTTCTAGAATTTTTGTTGAACATCAAAAATGCATTCAACTTCTTTGTGAAGTAAGGTGAGAAGACAAAACATGAACGAGCTCAGGAAAAAATAATTACACAAGAAATCCAGCTCCAGCCTGATGTCACAATCAATATAGATGACTAAGACACAACTCTAGAATTGTTCAAGAAAAAGATAAAGGTGGAGAATGATTGATCTCAACTCGATAAAAAAAAACAGAAATAACAAAAGATTTATTTTTTGAATATTTTTTAGAATAGCTTAATTTTTTTAGTAAAACCAGGAATATTTAGAAAGGATTTTCATGAACTTTTTTAAATATTTTTATATGGTTATGTGGATGTTTTTATCATATAAAATATACTAGAGTTAGCATTAACATTTAGTCAATGATTTTTTCTGAAGTCTATCAATTAATTAACAACAAACTTCATACTCTCTTTAGTTCCATTTTAGCCCACTTTAATTAATCATCTTAGCTTTTTTAGCTTTAATTATTCATATTTATTTTACAACACTACTTTTTTAAAGTGTTTTCACTTTTACAACATTATACCTTCAAGCTTGGTTTCATGTCGGTCCAAACCATGTGAAAATTCAAATTGGCTTTAGATCACATTTTTTTCCTATTAATTTAATTATCAACATAAAATTTTAAATTTAGTGTAGCCCATTCAAACAAACATCAAAGAAAATAAATAATCACAATGCTAAAATTTAAAGACATAAGGAGTAAAAACGATCAAAGTGGAACCGAGGAACAAATTTTAGTAAGGAAATAAATTAAAAATATTTAATCATGATATTTAACCACTTGCATTGCACGTGCATAAAACCTAGTACTCTATTTAAAAGCACGAGTTCGGAAAAATCTTTTCATAATCAATATTACCCTTATTTTTTTTAAAATATTACATTGTTATCCTAATCTATTTTAATTATCATATCTTCTTTGAATAGGTGATTAAATAGTTTATTCTATTCGTAATGATATTTAATATGTTATTCGATAAAGGAAATACGTTTGATAAATTTTAAATCCTACAAATAACACAAACATATTATCCTTAACTTTTTTTTTGAATATTAAATTGTTATCCTAATATATTTTAGTTATCATATCTTCTTTGAATTGGTAATTAAATAGTTTATCATATTCATAATGATATTTAACATGTTATTCGATAAAGGAGATACGTTTGATATAATTCAAATCCTATAAATAACACAAAAAACATATGCCATCACCTAAAATATTTTAGACTTTATAAAAAATATCCTCTAAGTTTTTTAAATTACAAAAACACCCCTACAAATTTTTATTAAAACACATTGAAAATTATAAATTTTACTTATATTAATTTAGTGATAAATCTAAAAACATATCATAGCTAGAAACTAAAAGTTTTTTGACTTTGGAGAAAATATTTTATAAGTTTTAAAAACTGCAAAAAACACCACTAAAATTTCAAAATTTTTAAAAAACACCTTAAAATTTTAAACATATAAAGACACTAAAAACCTACAAATAACACGAACAAACCCCAAAAATTTATAGAATTTGCAATAAACACTCTAAACTTTTTACAAATTATAAATTAAAACCCTCAAAATTATAAAATTTATAAAAATGCTGATAATTTCCAACCTAATAGTATGTTGAAAATATATGAATTGCAAATATCCCCTACATAATTTATAATTTATAAAAAAACACCATTAAAGTTTCAAAAATTACAAACAAAAATTCAAAATTTAAATTTTATAAAAAACACCCTGAGAATTACAAACTCATTAGTAAATTGAAAACAAATGAATTATAAATAGTCTATAAACAATTTACAATATGTAGAAATAGCCTATAAGTTTAAAAAATTATAAAAAATCCCTAAAATTCATAATTTTCAAAAAAATACCATAAGAATTTCTAACATATAGACACTAAAATGAATATACAAATTTACTAACAACCCCTATAAAATTAAAAATTCACAATAAATATCATACTCCCTTTAAAAGTATAGGTTTAGGAAATACTTTTCATGATCAATATTAGCCATAATTTTTTTTGAAAGAACATAACTAATTGAAAATCTATTAAATTCAAAATTTATAAAAACACCCTTAAGTACATTGCAAATTACCCCTCCAAAGTTTAAAGATTTTTTATTGATTTTTTGCAATTCCTTGATTTCAATGTAATGTTTAGTAGTTTTGTATATTTATAAATTACAAATTATTAGGATGTTTTTTTTTACAATTTTAAAACTTTGAGGGTGTTTCTTTTGTAGTTTTCTAAATTTTTATTATGTTTTGAGTGTAATGTGTAGATTCATCAATTAATAATGATAATGAAGAGTAAGTCATTCTTAAGATATATTAGGCTATAGTTAAGTACACATCACTCTTCTTAAGCAGTATAGATTATATATACAAATATTTTCAGGCAATCTATATAGTGGTTAAAAGGATTTTGACTTTAATGTACTATTTTTATAAATTATATTTAATGCGAACCCACCATATAATTTTGATTGTGGTCATCATAATTTTAATATGTTTGATTGATTGACTAAATAGGTATATAGACCATAGATTACTTTACTTTCTCACAAGAACTAATATTGATGCTTAATAATTTAAATTATTATTTTTAAATTTAATATTAAAAGAAAATCTAATAACATTTATTTATTTACCTGTAGGATTATAAAATCTCAATTTCTATTTTTTGTTTGAGATTTATTCCATAGTTACATGTATCAAATTAGTAACTATAACATTAAAAAATGGTCATATAATCTTATATAATAAAATTAATTTAATACTAAATAGTAGTATCGTTGTAATAATATTGTTATTAGGAAAAATAATTTCATAAACAAGTATGTTCTTTACAATATATAAGCTATGCACTCTACATTCTTGTGTGTTTTATAGAGCCAAAAAGTTTGAATACAAGCCTCTAACATTTTGCTCTTGCAACATCAAAATCCACTTAGCAGATGTGGATATTCCAAATAAGTTATACGTCCTATATACAATACAATTGCCCTAGGCAAGTAAGTTGTAATAGCATTTTTCATTCACATCATTTGGAGCAACATATGATAGGACCTTGCATAAAAAAAAAGAAATTTTTATATTTAGAGCACATAGAGAAATATATCATAATCTCCCTGCTCTAATTTTGTTAGAAAATAATTTTTTATACTTTCAATTTTATTTTTATGATACGGAGAATGCTGAACCATACCTTGATGATATTATTCTTAGTAATATTTTTTAAAGAATAAAAGTTAATCACTTCTTCAAGTACAAGTGTTGCTCCTCAATTGCTACTTTGTAATATTTTTAAGGCGTTTGTAATTTACAGTTTTACTTCGGTTTGGTAAAAGTTTATTAATGTTTTACTTCTATCAATCCCACAAACAACTTTGTTTTCTTTTTTATTTTTATTCTACTTTTACCAATTTAAATAATTATGATATTCCACCACGTGCATTACACGTGCATCTCAACTAAATGGATAGGTTTTGAACAGACCAAGTGATGGGCGGGCCAGGTGGATAGATGGTTGCCATCGAAGCTTAAATTTTATTAATAAAAAAGTTTATTACATCTGGGTCTATAATCATATACTTAAACAGAGACTCATAACATGACTGAAATTACCGAAAATTATCAACAACAATCTTTACTCTCCTACGGTTCAGGAAACTAATCAGTCAAATATGAGATTAAACCACGTTTGTTTCGGATTGAGATTCTCTCATAAGGAATAGTGTTTCCTAAGATCTCCTAATGCATCTAAACCTTTGATTTTGTTTATGAGCACAAAAAACGAGGAGGTCTTATCCAATGAATGGTTGAGATGCATTAGAAGATCTTAGGAAATACTATTCCTTATGAGAGGATCCCGATCCGTTCGTTTCCTACTCAAAACCGATTAAATTGAATCCTTTTTTTTTTCTTTTTCCAGGGACAACCACTTCAAAAAGCTCCTTCAACCCCGACGGCCCACTTCCACCACCACCGCCATCTTCTCCCCGATTCAGTGCTCCCCTCAACACTCCTCTAATCTCGTTTGCCTTTCTTCTAATCTGTTTATCACCCATCACAACCTCAATCCCCCTCTCTATTCCCCCCTCCACCACCTTTGAACTCTCCAAATTCCCTCTCGCCACCTCGACGCCCACGCCCGCCTTGCCTCCTCCTCCAAAACTCGAGTACTAGAACTGCGCGCCGACAGCGGCCATCGCACGATCGGCACGCCTGACCAGGCTCTCGAGCACCGATCCAGCGCAATGGGCTAAGAACCGCCTCGCGACGGTGAGTCGACGGCGAGAATCCACCTGCGAAGGCAGCCCATCCTCGAACTATCAATCGCCGCGCCGCCATCCTCATTCTCTCCTCGAAGGCCCTCCAGTGCGAGCGAGGGCGTACGAAAGATTAGAACACGGGCGGCGGGCCGGTCCGGGGCCGGGGCGCGCCCAGGCACCGCCCAGGATGAGGGCATGGCCTGCCGCTCGCGTAAGCGCGTCGCCAGCTTCGGCGGAAATTTCCCTGCTCTGGAGCGGTTCTGACCCGACGACACGTAGATAACCGCATGGGGCGGGCGTGACTCACGACGCAGTAAATCCGGTTATTCGATCATCATTCAAGCCGGAACAGCGGGTGCTGGCCGACGGGCCAGAACCGGCTGCCGCGGTGTCCGGCTCGTCCGCGCGAGATGCCACGCCGAGCCTCTCAACTCCGTGGACCAAGAGAAACTTGGGGTACCAATCGTGCATTTCAACTTGGTAGTGAGGGGTGGGAAAAATCACCCCCCTACCTTGACACCTTGAAAATGGCACACACGCATGGAATAGTGATTAAGGCATCGTGTTCAAGAGCTGAGTGCCTCGAGGGAATGGATTTTCATTCTCCAGATACAAGTTCAATGGACAAACTTTCGGTACCAAGTTTCTCCAGTATAATATAGTAAGTAGCCACTACGTAATATATAGTATAAACACACACCTAATAGGTATATATAATATATTATATAGTCATAATGATAGTATATACATATTAATTAACTGGATAGTCATATATATACACTTCCGTATCAGAACCCGACAGCCACACAGCAGGGTCACTTGCGTCAAATTAGCGGATGGGAACGCTGAGAGGAGTGTGTACTCCTATATATGGATGGTGGTCGTTAGAGCCGTTAAATGATGTGTGTACTACTCTCCTTCTCTGCTCTCTCTCTCTATACTATATATATATATTAATATAATATATATATATATATTAATATATATATATATATATAGTATATATAATTGATAGTATATATGAGAAAATATGGAGAAAGCTCATGGTTATCAAGTTCTGCATGAACGTGTAAGTGAGGTGGGAAAATCACCCGCCTACATTGAAACAATTTTGTAAAAAGTACGGTGAAAACGTGATTAAGGCTCTAACATCTTCAAGGCCGTCGCGCCCTGTGGGATGTTGAGGGTAGAGATCTTGGCCACCTCAATCACCCAACGTCAATGGAAAACTTGGGACAAGTTTCTCCTAATATCTATAATAGGTATATAATATATATATATAATATCATGATATATATATAATATACTATATACTACACTATAATATATTTCCTCTCAGAGGGATGGGAACGCTGAGACGAGCATGTGTGGTACCTCTATTTATGGATGGTCGTTAGAGCAGTTACATGCATTGCTACTCTATATATGAGGTTGGGTTAGCACGCAGTTACGATCGTACCTCCGTTCTGTGCTGGTTGGGCTGCATGCCGCCAGAGAAGCAACATGATGTTGACATCCTGATTGTAAAAAATGCAATCCACACGGTACTAACACAAAGTTCCTGACTCGAACCAGCCAGTGTCACATGGCCCAAAACTTTATTTTGCACAGAGACCTGTAGCAGGTTGGCTCACACAAATTTTAAGCTACTGAGTACGATAATTATTCTCTTCACGGGCGTCTGTCCTCCTGGATTTTATCTCTTCTCATATACACTATCGCTGAACACGCTTGCCCAAAGCACGGATGCGGTTCATATTATTTTTTCCTATGTACCGTCCCAGTAATTCCGGGTTTTAATACTATCTTAAATTTTTATTTTTTGTAAGTTACTAGGGCTATCCCGCTTCTGCTATAAAATTTTTTCAAAAAACTGCTACAGTATTCTCTGTGTGTACAGTAAAACAGTTTACAAAAAAAATCGCCATCATCCCTTTTCCGACGGGTTTATTACATTAATAATGGACACAACAAAAATTACTATTAGATTACTGTCACGGACACACACACCCACACAGGGAGTAGGGATGAGTCCATAAACGAAAAACAACACTGCCTTAATATCTACAACAATATTAATATTGTGGTAACTTAATATTATTTTAATCATTTTTATATTTAGACACTTATTTATTCCAATAATAATGTATTCATATAATATTAAATAAAACTTATATTTAGCATATCTTAAATATATAAGATAAATATTTAATATTATTATATAATGTACTATAATTTTTTATTAATATTAGATAATAAATATCGAGTAAAATATGTAAATTATTAAATGTAAGCAACTATTTACAAATTAAAACGACGAAAATATTAAGGTCGTAAAGTCGGATTACATATTTTATATTGTAGTTATTAATGTACTTTCATATAAATATATATATGTAATTTTAAATATATCTTATTTTGACTTCTTTAAATTACTATCTAAAAAAAACTTAAAACTAAAAATTATTTAATATTTACTACTATTTAATATTTTATATCATTTAATCATTCTTCATCCTTAATATTTAATATATATACAGTAAATAGGTCTAATAATAATTTGATTCATAAATATTAATTATAAATTACTCATTATTTTAAATATATAAATAGGTTCGATTAAATATTAAATTAGACTGGCATACTATCCCAATCTTATATCTTAATATTTATTTAATTATTAGAATAAGAAATGCTTAGAACGATACTTAATACTAGATGTATATTTATATAATTATTAATTGTAGTAAATATCATTATTTCTAAATATAGAAATAATTTGATTAGATATTAAAATACTTTAATAGTTATCTCGCGACCAAATGTTATATCTAATATTTAATTTAAAATTAGCATAAGAAGTATACCAAATACTTAATTAATTAATGTCATTAAGTATTTTCATTGATTCAAATAATACAATTATTAAATATAAGTAAGTGCAATTTATATTGTACATGTTTGACATAATGATGTATATATATAAAATATAAAGAATTAGTAGTAAAAATGTTGTGTTATAATTGTAATTATATAGAAATTACAATAAAATTATTATATTAAAGTTACAATAAATATATGAATAATTATAAAACTGATGAAGTAAATAATAATTATATGTTTGATAAAATATTGCTTACATTTTAGTAGTTATTTAAAACTTCAGCTCCAAGAATCCATTCAAGAGTTTAAAAATCCCTCCAAAAAGTCTAGAGCTCTAAGCCAAAAATATTCTAACCCTAATCTGAATCTGCAGAAGTATAGGATTTATGGACAAATAATTCATAGTCTTCTAAACAATCCTGAATAAATAAAACCCTCTATATATTTCTACTAGGAGTAATATATGCTGCGTGTTAATTTTAAAGATAGTTTCAAAGCGGAAATTGCTCTAGCCGACCTCAGACTTCCTACGCAGATCCGCCCTCAGCCCAAAGACTTTTTCAACGCTCCAAACCCCTAAAAGTAAAGCGATAATTCCCTGAGCCCCAAAACACAAAACCAAGTACTCTAACATAAGTGGAAGATCTATTACCCTTTCTCTCTCTCTCTCTCACTGATGTGTATTGCGAGATTTGAAATATGGTTTGGGGGGGCGGATTCTAGTTCCTCCAAGAATTTCTAAGCTGCGTCAAACATCTGCACTTTTGTCATGAGCCGAAGAAAAAGTCTTGGGGAAACGTAGAATCCTCTTTATGCGAATACTGTAATTCCAAGGAAACGACGCGGAAAGTCTCACCCGGCGGGAAGAAAACGATCGCGTCATTTCATTGGCGAGATACTTTGCTAAGGAATCGATACTTGAGATTTAAAATAGGAGTATGAAATTTAGTTATATTATCTGGTTATTTCATGTGAATAAGTTGTTGTTTTAAAAAAAGGGCGGCTTCATGAGTGTGATGGTATGAAGGAATGTTACATGTTGGTTTTTAAAGGTTGGACGAAGTTTGAGGTTGAAGCGATACGGTGTTGTTGTGAGTTACGGCGGTTGGTTGGTGAAGGGTACGTGTTAGTTGGGAATGTTAGCGAGGGTTGGTGTGCAAGGTTACAGGTTGGTTGTGAAATTACGGGTTTATTGTAAATGTTGACGGGTGGTTGTGGAACGCCAGTAACATTCACAACCAACCCGGTACTTAACTCCAACCCGTAACGCTTAACAACCCCCAATCCGTAACCGTCACAACTAACACGTTAAAACCTTAACAACCAGACCCGTAACCTTAACAACCAACTTCGGTACAACCTTCACAAACCAACATGTATCCTTCACAACCAACCTGTAACACCTCGCACCAACCACCGCGTATCCTCTACACACAATGCGTACCTTCA
>NC_033797.1:6221112-6256453 GCF_001876935.1 Asparagus officinalis
CTCGCCACCTCGACGCCCACGCCCGCCTCCTCCTCCAAAAAACTTCGAGTTATAGAACTGCTCCGCCGACAGCGGCCATCCGACGATCGGCACGCCGTGAACCAAGCTCTCGAGCACCGAGTTCCAGCCGCAATGGCTAAGGAACGCGCCCGTCGACGGGTGCGAGAGAATCCCCACCTGCGGCGCCCATCCCCGAACTATCAATCCCCGCGCCGCCATCCTCATTCTCTCCTCGAAGGCCTCCATGTCCGAGCCGAGAGGCGTGGGGATGACCCAGATGAATGGCCTGCCGCTCGCCTCAAGCGCCGTCGTATCGTCGGCCAGCTTCGTCATTTCCGGACCTCTTATGGCGTTCTGAGACCCGAACGACACGTAGATAACCGATGCGGCGCGGCCCGTGAATCCAGCCATCCGCAGTAATCCGGTTCGATCATATTCAAGCCGAAACACAGCGGCCGACGGGCAACGACCGGGAGTGTCCAGGCTCGTCCGCCAGCATGCCCAAGCGCGAGCCTCATCAAACTTCCTCACTCGGTGTTAACATAGGCGCAGTCGCGACGTCGAGCCAGAGCCGGAACTGCCGCTGCATGAAGGCGAGAAGCGTCGCGCGTTCGGAAGCAGCGAGGGCGTCAGAGCTGCGTGCGGGTTTTATTGCCGGATGGAACACAAACTCATCAGGAGCGTGATTTCTCCTTCGGAACGATACGCGTGGCGGTTAAAATCCTCCCGTGGGAGGTTCTATCCAGAGGTACCTGAAGTGGCGGAGTGCCGTAGGCCCCACCGTGGAAGCAAGACAGCCGTGGTAACGCCGCCGAGCTTCCGGGCGACTCCGACGCGTCCACGCCAGGAAGTAGTCGGCGATGATCAGCACATGACGGCGTCTCTTCTTGGATCATGCCTGGCAACATTCAGTACTCGAAAGAGGCGCAGCAGGGCCTCCGATCGCAGAAAGAAAGTAGAGGAACAGGCTGCAGGGGACGGTGGCCGTGCTTTCGGCGCCGGGGGGATGGGCGTGGGCGGTGGGATCGAACGGAGGGCGTCTCAGACTGCCTGCCCCTATCTGTGGAGCCCGGAGGGAGGGAGGAGCGGAGGCTCCGGACGTTGAGGGGGGTGCTGAGCAGGGTGACACTGTAGCTCGGATGGGCTTTGTGGATGAGCTCCGCCAAGAGCAGGAAGGGGGTGATGTGGCCTTGGGCCATGAAGGGGAAGAGAACAACGTGGTGATTCATCTTGAATTCCATATGTCGATGACGGTTTGGGCCTATGGAAACGCTTAACCTCGCCCGCCTTTTATCTTAATAATACGGGAGGCTTTACAGGCACACCTCCAACCACACCCCTCCTCTCCTGTCTACAGTGCAGGGATCCCCACTTAAGAATTTTTTAAAAAATCTTAAATGAGGCCTCCTGCACTGTAGATAGGGGAGGGGTTGTGGCGAGAAGTGTGGCCGAGGATGTACCTCTATCAATGTTGCCCTTACGCGGATTTGTGCGTTTATTTATGGGTGTCACTAGGAGCACACCCCCAACCACATCCCAAACCACACCACCTCTCTCATATGCTACAGTATACCGGGTCCCACATAGGATTTTAAAATTTTAAAATCCTATGTGAGGCCCGGTGTACTGTAGTATATGAGAGAGGGGGTGTGGTTTGGGATGTGGTTGGGAGTGTACCCCTATCATTTTCCTTTATTTATTTGATAGGACCTGCCCAGCTTTTAAAACTAGACCTAGGAGCTGTAAGGGGACCAATTATAGCTATATATACTTTTCTCACTTGGGCCTCCTGCTTCTAATTGACTAGTAACAAAATCCTGTACACTTTTCTAACTAGAACCTACTAATAACAGAAGATGCCTTTAAGAAGTGGGGGACAAAAAAAAAAAAAAAACTCCAATTTATTCGTTTTCCATGCATTTACAAACAACATAACCAAGCTAAGTTTTCCCCCTACTCTCAAGTGTGTTTTCTCTAATCAAAATAGTATAGGCAAGTTATCTGCGACGCCAAAATAAAATAAAACAGAACTTGCAGGAGCGTCGTCTTCTCCCCCATGGAAACAATTTTACGTAGCTAATTAGATGCTTGTTTGCATGGCAAGGGAAAATATGGTCTCTTAGAATATTTAACAAAATTTAAGTTTTATCAAAATTAATGAATTGAATTGAAAGTGAAAATATAAAGAGAAAATATCCTGATCGTGAGATTTTGAAATTCTAACTACTTTTTATTGTTGAAAATTACCAAATTCAATCTAATACACGAGTAAAATTGATAGCATCATATCTTTTATTTTTTTAAAAAATCACATTTTTAACTTTCAGCTAGATAAACATATTTTACATTTCTGATATTAGATTGCAATATAATTAAATTTTCACTTTCAAGAAAGAAATTACCTGGAGAATCAAAATAGAAAAGTGTAATAACTATTAACAGTAGATGAAGAAAAATACTATATATATTGTACAGTAAGGCATAAGGTTGTAACTACAACAAGAAGTCCTTTATTACACTTTTCCAATCAAAATAGAAAAGTGTACTATATATATTGTACAGTAAGGCATAAGGAAAATTCAATCAAGAACTCCATTCATGATCAACTGGGATTCCCTGAAGGTACATTTCCAATCAAATACTTAGGGGTTCCTCTAATAAGCAAGAGGCTATCATATGTTGACTGCAGACCTTTATTCTCTAAAATCACAAGCCAATATCAAGCCTGGTCAAAGCACATGAACCTATCTTATGCTGGTACCTTTATTCTCTAAAATCACAAGCCAATATCAAGCCTGGTCAAAGCACATGAACCTATCTTATGCTGGTAGATTGCAAATTATTAAAAGTGTCATTCTTGGAATTCAAATTTTCTAGACTTCCAGCTATGTTCTCCCAATAAGAGTCCTCCAGAAGATTGATGAACTGAGTAGAAATTTTCTGTGGGGGAGAAATGATCATGCCTCCAAAAAATCACTAGTATCTTGGGATAAAATCTGTCATGGAAAGATGTTCTCAGCAGTAATTTGGAATAATGCATCTGTCTTAAGAACTCTTTGGTATATTCATATTAACAAAGAGTCTTTGTGGATCAAATGGGTTCATGAAACCTATTTAAAGCACAGGGATATCTGGCAGGTTGAGGTGAAAAATGGAGACTCTTGGATGTGGAAACAGCTTTTAAAAGTCAGGGATAAGATGTCAAACTTGTACGGAGGTGCAGAAAATCTGAAACTGTTAATCAGTTCTTGCTACAAAGCTCCAAAAGTTCATCTTTCTAGTTTGTATAAATGCCTATGTCCGATAACAACCAAAGTATACAATGGCATGATACTGTCTGGGAAAAACTAAACTATCCAAAGCACTCTTTTGTGTTGTGGCTTACAGTCCAGAATAGGCTTCTTACACAGGACAAGTTGATAAGGAGAGGAATTATACAAATAAACAGTTGCAGGTTATGTGCAGGAGCTGAAACAGAGAATCGAGATCACTTTTTCTTTAGATGTAACTACTCAAGAGAGGTCTGGAATGGGATCATGGATTGGCTCAAATACAAATGGAGAACATGTGAATGGGATATGCTGATGGATTGGTATAATTGCAGATTAAAAGGAAAAGGGTTTAAGCAAAGAACCAAAAGAATGGCACTTGCAGCTACAGTATACTATATATGGAAGGAGCGTAACAGTAGGATCTTCAAGCAGGAAATTCATAATACAGCCAGCTACAGTATACTATATATGGAAGGAGCGTAACAGTAGGATCTTCAAGCAGGAAATTCATAATACAGCTCTTCTGATTAGAAACATTATGGAAGGAGCGTAACAGTAGGATCTTCAAGCAGGAAATTCATAATACAGCTCTTCTGATTAGAAACATCAAAATTGAGGTTTTGACTGTCATCCTAAATAACAACTCCCTATCGGCTGAGTTCAAAGAATGGAGTTTATCCTTATAGGGTGTTTTGTTTCTTATTTTCTTATAGTAGTTTAGTTAAGTGTTCCCTATGTATACTCACAGGAGCTCTATAGTTTTTCTCATGTAATGAATACTTTGATGTACATAATCTCTTCATTTGGTAAATGAATAAATTCCTTTCATTGACCAAAAAAACTACAACAAGAAGTAAAAAGAATCCTAGTTTTCATTTGGACGCGTGTAGACTTTTGGCTTGAACCACTTTAAATAGATCGAAATCCAGTTGAACATTAGATATTAAATCAGTGTTCTGTAGATTGTCAAGATGCATCGGATAAGTCCCTAAGAATTTTAAAATATTTATAAGCAAAATAACCTTCGGACAAGTGGAAGTCAATATTCCAGAAAATTTATGAAGTTGACGAAGGTATATATAAGCAATCAAAAAGTTGGATGTTTTTTTTTTCCGCCTCCAATTTACCACATTTGGAATCTTAATTTTGCTAAAATGTTTTTTAAGTTATATACAGACCTTTTTCAACATGAATAAGGCTATCTCTGTTATCAGTTTCACACCAGCTGAAAACCTAATGAAAATTGATAGAACTTCCTTGATTCCAAGGCCAAATTTATAATGTTAAGTGACGTGCAGATTTTGCATTTTTAATATACAAGGGTCACAACTCATAAGCCAATAAATTTTGATAGAAATCCCTCCATTCCAAGGCCAAGTTTATAACGTTAAAGTTATATACAGAGAACTTTTCGACGTGAATGATACTATCTCTATTTTCAGTTTCATACCAGCTGAAATTGGCAGCACAAAACCTAATAAAAATTGATGGAAATTTCTTGATTCCAAGGCCAAATTTATAATGTTAAGTGACAGGTAGAATCTGCATTTCTATGTACAAAGGTCGTAACCTAATAAAAATTTGATAGAAATTTCTTCAGTCCAATATCAAATTTATAATGTTAAAGTGACAGGTAGAATCTGTTGGAAAAACATAAGATACAACGCAGTATGTAGATCAATCAAAATTAATTAAAATTTAGAAGAGTACATTAAACGCTTTCCTTAATTTCTTCGATAATCTGTCCCAAGATCAATACAAAACAGTTTCCTCAAGAGAAAAAATCTCCAACTGAAATCCACCTGTCACCGAAGAGGAGCAATACTGAGAGATAGGTTCTCAAAATCTATTTCCCTTTTTTATTTTTTTTCTTCTTCTACATAAGGCTACATATGAATCCTATATATAGGATTGGACCTGCCTTATAGATTTCAATTTCAAAACAATTCTTAATTGTTTAAAATTCTATTCATAAGATTTAAAGATAGAATATTCTTTCCATAACAATTAGGATAGAAATAGAATTGTATTGTATGTAAACCTCTTCTAATGACATTAGTGAGACCAATTGGATCCCATATCGAGAACCAATTATTAATCAAATTAAAAATTTTAATTTAACAATCAAATCCCTATCTGATCAGCTGTTCATAAAAGTTCTTCCATAATATGAGATTAAATATTCTTGAATAATATTATCTTACATTCAGCCCCCTCTAGTATTAATTTATTTTAGGCAACTTTATTGAGCATGACAAATCACCTATTTGCTTATTTCTGAAATTGCAATCCCATAAACATAAATAAAAATTATTTTGAAACATCAAAATATTTTATTTTATAAGATAATAAATTTAGAAAAATAATTTTTAAAAATCACCCATCGACAGGAATTCAATATCTTCATGAGATATGCATTATAAATTAACTCATAAAAATGAGTATAATAGATCCTATCTAGATATTCATCATTTTCCTAAATGAAATCAAATAACCCAACATTTCAGGTTGTATAACACTTATAAAACAAACTTAACCATCATGTCAAAGTATACTAAATTATCAAATCGAAAATGATAATATCATCAAGTCTAAGGGACCACGTAACAATTCGAATTCTCTATCTCTTAGGTGACTCGTCCTAGAGAATCCAAATAAAGTGTTGTGCTACACATATCAAATATGCGCTAATGATATACACTGGGGGAATCTTCATTCCTGATAGCTGAAATCAACTATTGCATCTCATATGTCATTGTCATGCATAATAACCTGTTATAACAAAGTTATCATTTACTAGTTATAGGTTAAGCACAAAATTTAAGAAACCTCTAAATTAGATCATATCTCCAAGCAATTGACCATCACAGTACATGATCTAACAAAATAATTTCTAAAGATAATATAAAAATTATATAAAAGATACCCAAACAACATGTGTAACAATAAAACTTAATTAATATTCAATAAAAAATTTATTGGATGTTTTAGGGCATATAACTACTCTAGCAATCTCCCACTTGCCCTCACATCTAATCAGATACAATCCTAACTCCCTTTTTTTAAATGTCTGTCAAAAACTTTTTGTGACAACGGTTTTGTGAAAGGATCTGCAATGATATCTATTGTAGCAATCTTTTGAATCACCACATCTTTCCTGTTGTGTATCTCATTAACGACATAATATCTCCTTTCAATGTGCTTAGACTTCTGATGAGCCCTTGGTTGTTTAATTTGAGCAACAACTCCATTGTTATCGTAGAATAGTGGAATAGGAAATACACTAGCAGGAACTATGCCAAGCTCACGGACAAACTTATTTATCCATACTCCTTATTTTGAGGCTTCACTTGCTGCTACATATTCTGCTTCGGTTGTAGGATCAGCGGTGATATTTTGCTTAACACTTCTCCAACTAAGAGCATCATTATTGATGATATAAACATATCCAGATGTAGACTTTCTATCATCTGGATCGGATTGGAAATCAGAATAAACATATCCAGATGTAGACTTTCTATCATCTGGATCGGATTGGAAATCAGAATCAGTATATCCTTCAATGCTCATGTCAGATCGGATTGGAAATCAGAATCAGTATATCCTTCAATGCTCATGTCATTTGCATCATAAACTAAACAATAATCTTTAGTTCTACGTAAATATTTAAATATGGCTTTCACTGCAGTGCAATGTTCCTTACCAGGATTAGACTAAAATCTACTTACAAGGGCAACAACATATGCTATGTCAGGTCTAGTACATAACATAGCATACATCAAACTACCAACTACAGAAGCATATGGTATATTTCTAGAACTCTGAATCTTATCTTTAGATCTAGGACATATTTTCTTTGAGAGAGAGATTCCATGACTAGTAGGAAGTAATCCTTTCTTGGAATTTACATGCTGAACCTTCTGAGGATCTTATCCACATAAGTAGATTGTGATAATCCTACACATCTCTTTTCTCTATCTCTTTAGAGTTTTAGAGTGTGAGACCCAAAATATAGGATGCTTGACCAAGATCTTTCATGGAGAACTTGTTTGAAAGCCATAATTTAACCAATGTCATCATACCTACATCATTCCCAATGAGTAGTATGTCATCAACATAAAGCACTAAGAACAAAATGGAATTATTCTGTTATTTCTTATACACACAAGCTTCTTCAGAATTTTGAATAAAATCATATTCTTTAATCGTTTCATCAAAATGAATATTCCAACTCCTCGAAACCTTTTTAAGTCCATAAATTGATCGATTCAATTTGCAAACCATACTTTCTTGACCTTTATATACATAACCTTCTGGCTATTGCATGTAAATATCTTTTTCAAGATATCCATTCAAGAAAGCTGTTTTGATATCCATTTGCCATATCTCATAGTCATAATGTGCGACAATGGCTAAAAAGATCCTAATGGGCTTTAACATTACAACCGGAGAAAAGGTTTCCTCGTAGTCAATACCCTTCTTTTGAGTATAATCTTTTGCCACTAAGCGAGCTTTATATGTCTCTACATATCCATCAACTCCATATTTTTTAAATATCCATTTACATCCTACAGGTTTTACCCCAATAGGTGGATCAACCAAGGCTCATACCTTGTTATGATACATGGAGTCCATTTCAGCTTTCATGGCATCAACCCACATACTAGAATCTATCTCAGACATAGCTTCTTTGTAAGTTCTAGGACCTTCATCATCATCTTGGTTTTCTATCAAATATGTTTCATCGTGGTTCCTGTACCAAACAGGTGGATGAATGATCTTACTTGATCTCATTATTGTAATTGGTGCATCAACAACAGATTTAGTTAATAAATCTCCATTTATTTTATCAGTTGACACCTACTGAATCAATAGAATCTCCAACGGTGTTTGGAGTCTCTCCTACTGGATCAGATAACTCTCCTATCAAAGAAGACGATTCTTCTTCTAAAGTTATAGATCCTTTACCAACAATTTGATCTTCTAGAAAGAACAAATTTCTCCTAACAGTCATTGTCTGATCACTAGGGTTATAAATATAATACCCAGTACTTTCTTTAGGATAGCCTATAAATAGACATCTATTTGTTCTAGACTCTAATTTATCCATTATTTGTTTTCTTACATGAACAGGACAACCCCAAACCTGTAAGTGTCTAACACTTGATTTCTTTCCACTTTTAGAAAATCTAGAGGACCATCCTTTACAAACCTATTGATCCGATCAATATTAACATGACCCAACCTTGTGTGCCAAAGATAAGTTGGATTACTTTGATCAAACTTACATTTAAGAGATTTATCAACTTTAATAACATTTGCATAAGAATTAAGGGCAGTTGATATATAATATATGTCATTTTCAACTTTACAATAAGCAATAATTGAATTTTCCAAACTTGATAGTAGATGTATCACCAAATAAAAATAGAATATCCATTTTTACGAAGTTTAGAAATAGAAATCAAATTTCTCCTAAAGGATGGCACATAAAGACAATCTTTTAGTTCCATTACATGCCCTTTATTCAAATACAAAAAATAAGTTCCTACAGATAATACTGAAACTAAGGCTCCAGCCCCTGGTGTTAAGGTGATCTCTCCATCTTCAAGCTTTCGCTTTTCCTTGAACCCCTACAAGGAATTGTAAATATGTGAAGATGAGCCAGAATCCACACACCATATTGTTTGCGACGAAAGTTGTTTTCATTGCTGAATCCATTACACGTTTATTGATTACAGATTCAAAGTAAAATTAGTCATTTTTTAAGACTTTCTTACACAATAAAAATAAGAAAAATATAACTCTCTAGAAACACATGCAGAGGATGTTTATCACCCGCTGCTTGCGTGTGATCTTTGCCTGTGTCGGGGGCGCGTTAGCCCGTGGACGACCGAATCACAGATACAAGTTAAATCGTGAAGAAGGCTTAGGGTTGATGCTTTATTTTAGAAATAAGGACAGAAGTGAATATCTCAACAAGGTGAGATAAAACACTCTTCTCAAGATCAAGTCAAAGCTTAGATCTCGATAAAACGCCGAAGGCTCTTGATGATGCTTGAAAACAATGAAGACTCTCTCTCTTGCTCAAAATTTACCAAAAAGCTCAAGTCGCTGCCTAGAATCTACTTGGTCCTCGTGCATATGAGTGCTAGGGAGGTACTTATAGCTCCTAGAAGCTATTTCTGATAATAGGAAGTCGAAACAAACTTCATGTAACAACTTCTATTTCCGAGATAGTGTCCACTGTCTCGGAAGAAGGAATTGCTCTAGACAGGTTTGTAACCGACATCTATCCATTTAAATGCCATGATTTCTACAGTTATGGGGGATTTTCAGTTTGTAACCGCCTCCCCACATTTTTGGATGATACCCAACAGTTATAAAACCACGTGGATAGCACCAATCTTGAGAAAACCGTCAACGGAAGTGTGAAACTCCCTCATAGTTTCCGAGATAGTTTTCGTGTCTCAGAAACTATGGATTGTCTCATAGTTTCCGAGACACATTCCCTGTCTCGGAAACTATAAGCAATCTTGTAGTTTCCTAGACACTTTCTTGACCTCGGAAATTACATGCTTCCCCGTCGTTTTGCATTTTTGTGCATTCCTTATATCAGGTGATCCTCTTTGACTCAGATGATGACGTTTATCATCTTTCCTTCATCTCGAGCTGTACAGTAATCTATAGATAATTTTTTATGCCTAAACATATATAAGAAGAATAACTCACTACATTAGTCTCTACTAAGTAATGAGATGATTTACCTTTAGAAGATTTATCATTCTTTAATGATGCAAGGTAACATTTATAATTACTTTTCCAATGCCCCTTCTTGTTACAAAAGAAGCATTCATCACCAGTCTGATCCCTCTTTTCTTTCTTTAAAACTTTCTTTCCTTTTGCTGGCTTTTTCTTATAAGAAAACCTTCTTTTCTTATAGTTAGACGGTCTAGCAGTTTCTGTAACCATCACTATGGCTTTATCTTGCTTCATAATATCCTCAAGCCTTTACAACATATTGCTCAATTCTGGCAAAGTGAAATTTGGTTCATGAATACTAAAATTTACTTTGAACTAATTAAAGGATCTAGGAAGTGAAACAAGAATTACATTAACTTTTGATTCATTATCCAGCTCGGTTCCAAAGGATTCCAATTCATTTATATACACTATCATCTTATGAACGTGGGCCTGAGCTGGTGTACCTTCAGCCATCTTGGTGTTCATCAAACCGCTCATAGCGTTTTGATGTGCAGTACGATTACATTCTTCGTACAAAGCCTTAAGGCTTTCCAAGATCTCCTTGCAAGTCTTCTTTCCTTCATGTTGCTTTTGTAAAGTAGGGTCTAAGGAAGCCATAATATAGCACTTTGCAAGTTCATTATGTTCAACGCTTGGAGGATGCATTTGTTGGCGGCCTCTGCAAGTCTGTTGGATTTTGGGTGGGCGACTGAGGAAAACTTGAGGTAAATATTGTATTATTCTTCTTTAATGAGATTGAGAGTGTAGAATCCTTCACTATCTTTTAAAGCTAAAGACTCCAGAAAGGAGGCTAACCAAGCGAAAGGGGCGACGTATTCCTCCCGCTCATGTGATTTGACAATTAAGGAGCTGAAGTTGTCTAAGATAACTAGATGTCCTCTTGAAAAGGCTTGGAGAGTGATGGGAGTTCCTTCATCTTGACATGAACGAGATCATACATCCCTGTTTTCATCCTAATGATCAGATTGATTACCATCTCATCCCATACATTAAAGTACTCCAATCGATCGCTTGACAACAACATGAGGAGTCTGAAAGGTTGATTTCTACATGTGCTCTCATGGATCTCCTTCAAGCTGAGCTCGAGTAACATAGCTCTAGCGTGGTTCTATTGGGCAGAACTGGTCAAACTCATGCTCAAAACCTGACATGTTTTCTCAAAAAGAAAGTAGCCCCATTGTGGATGCTAAACTGTTGATGTTAAGTGATCACACAATTAATTAAATCCACGGTTGGATGGGGGTGAAGTTGATGAGGGGGCTACTATCTTCCCCGAATATCCAGTTCTGAATTGAGTGGCTGAAGAGTCTGCACATATAGAAGCTTGTGAGAGGATGAAGACTGGTTCCCCCATGGCTCCTTCGACGATCAAGTCAGCTGGTGAGCTTGAGTGGGAAAAGTGAAGAACTGTGAGAGTTCTTCTGTATGCAATAATTTGCAGATCTATATCCGAAGACCAGATTTGTGAACCTTTGTAAGTTAGAATGGTACATATATTTATA
Source organism: Asparagus officinalis (assembly GCF_001876935.1). NCBI lineage: Eukaryota > Viridiplantae > Streptophyta > Magnoliopsida > Asparagales > Asparagaceae > Asparagus > Asparagus officinalis. Next base: position 6,232,652 of record NC_033797.1, read on the forward strand.
GTGATACTGAAAGGGTAGAACCGTTACTATGACCGAGCACAGGATGGCGATGAAAAAGTATGGGTTGGTGACTGAGTCAGCTCCTGCTTTACAGGTGTCGGCTGGTGACTAGAAGAGAGATCACCTCAGCATTAAATGAGAAGTGATCGGAGGTGTGGCGGTGTCGACGTGGTCCGATGAGTCATGAAGACTATCGGGACTAGAGGCACGGTGACACCTACCACGGTGACACCTATCAGAGGGAGAGGCTCGAGACAGAAGTTGTCCTTTAGCTTCACCGAGAAGTAACGTCTTTCGAGTCGTCATCGGGAGGCGTCAAATAGCAGGTCAAGTGGGCTCATTATGAGTCGTTTTCGATAAGAGGGTCGACTACTACCGCCTTTCGAGTCGACATGAAGGAATGTCGACTCAACGAGTCGGCTAAGTTGGAATCCTTGTTGGTATTGGGCCGCCAATTTGATTGGAATATTGCATGCAAAAGTCGACATGTCCGTTGCTAGCAAAGGGTTGCACTTGGTGATTGAAAACACCATAACACACATTATCAACCAACAAGAGTTAAACAATCTTTTCAACACAAGAAAATAAATTATACATGTATATAGGCTTCAGAACAAATTCTGCAACTGTTAATGATTAATTAGAAAATAATCATTACTTTCAGATGGGTTACAGAATAGATTCTGGTTTAAAGAGGGGGCTGAAACTAATTTTACTAACAAAAAATTAACATTGGTGGACTTCAAAACAGTTTCCGGGTCAAACAAGGGTCTGATAATAATTTTACAATAAAATTCAAATTATCAGGGTTTTAGGTTTAGGTTCTGTTTGGGAGTCAGACCCGTTTTATTAATTTTAAATCTATTTAAAAACGGGTTGGGTTTTGATTCGGGTTCGGGTCAAACCCATTTACTTTAAACATAATTCTTAGTGGGTTTGGGTTCATAATCCGTTAAGAAAAATAACCCAAGACTTCATCTTCTTCAACTAGGTTTAGGGTTTGACTAGGGTTTGTGGGATAACCCGCCGCCACCCTTAGTCCGGCAACGGGCCGCCGGAGTCCGGCCGTCCATCCGATGGACACCGCGGGATCAAGAACTCGTATAATTCAACAATTGAAAAAAGAACAATACAAAAACCCTAACTAAATTTCTTTGATCTAATCATAAAAATTTAACCCATGAACAATAGCCGAATCTCAAAAATAATTCATTTCAGTTTAACAAATTAAACTAAACAATAATTCGGCGGTGAGCAATAACACCGTTAGTGAACAGTAATTCCGACGGTGAACTTAAATTTCCCGGGATTGCTTATACCGTTGACTTTGTTCTCTATTAAAACTCTCGTGAATTAACGATCACATGGAGTTTTTTCCCTCTCAGGAAGTACCACCGTATGAAAACAAAAAAACTACCACTCCTGTGTTTTTTGTACAAGGGTTTTTGTAAGTGTTTTTTAACATTAGAATTTAGTTATTACAAATTAATTCCATTGTGGAAACAAGTTTGTCTTTATTCCGTAGTTTAATCACACATTGGCACCCCAAAGTTTTACCCATTTTGAAATTTGATAACTAAAGTTTATTTTTGAGCATTTGACCTCTAAATTTCGGTATTTTGAACTTTGATACCCTAAAGCTTATTTTTGCTCATTTGATACCCCAATTAAACACATAATTTTTTTGTAACTACTTAAAGAGTATTAATTAAGTAGACTGGACCATAATTTTGTAATTAGATATGATGTGATTAAGCACGAGAAAAAATCTAGAAAAATAAGGACAAATTAACTTTCACAAAAAATTTAAAAATTTTAAAATATGAACTGAGCATAAGATGCAGAATTGTGAAATATGTGCTAAAGGTTTCAAAATATCAGCTCATACACATATATTGGCTAATATCAAATTGCAAATTAAGTAGGATAGGTGAAATTAAACTAGAGGTACCTCCTAAAAAATAAGTTTGCAAAAATGTTTGTGTACCAGGAGTTTCAACTATATCCATGTAGTGTCTTTGTGTACCAGTCAGAAAATGACAAAAATGTTGCATCGAACGATTAAATACCTGCTTCACAAGACTGTAAATGTTCAATATTAATAGTGGATGCAAACTTGACAAACAATAAGTGATTAAGTATTGCAACCTCTATACTTCGCTAAATGAGTAACATGAGCCTTTCTAGCCAAGATGGTCTGGAAATATGTCTGAAAAATGTGTACTTTCGATTCAGAAATACAAGAAAAATTGTAACAATGGCAAAAACAATCTTAATTCATCAACTATTAATATTTTCTTAATTACAAATAAGACAATGAAACAAAAGATCACAAACTTGAAACTGTGCTTTCTAGCAATCAGTCAATGAATTGGTAATTCAACTCCCTAAAAAACATATAGAACAGGATGACAGATGATTCATTGGAGTGAAACTTGTATTATTAAATGTGGATGTTCTCAGGAGTAATCCGAATCACAAACGGATCACACAATGATTGTTTTTGTAGACTACTTGATATTTTCCTATTGACGCTTACAGAACTTCAAAGCCCAGAAACTTAAGGTGGGTAAAAATTATTTGGCTGTGATCCAAAGCATGCAGGAGAAATCCGTGACTTGATTTTTTTTAAGTGACTATTGATAAAACTTATTATCATAGTAGACTCATTTACCCAAACAAAAACTGAGTTAAAGTAGACTCATTTACCCAAACAAAAACTGAGTTAAAAACAAGGGGAAGTTGCTTCTAGCCCCCAATTTCCATACGAGTATTCCGCCCCCACCCAAGATTTTTTTTTTAACGCTCACAAAATACCCAAAAGTAAAGTGATTATTCTCTAAGCCCCTGTTTGTTGGAAATTTGCAGTAAAAAGACAATGAAAGAAAAATTGACTTGTATTCCTCTCAAAATCAATTACAATTTGGATTCCGATTACAAAAGAGAGGAGAATGAATTTGATTCTCCCCTTTGTTTAATTCTGGGTTCTTCACGGTGGCGATGAGATGCCTCCCTCGAATGCTCGCGTCGAGTTTGCTTCTCGTTGACGATCCGCACGTCTTGATTCACTGGAACGTAGTCTTCTCCTCACGATTTGACGCTGTGGAGAACTTGCGTGGCAAGTCTTAAAAATAACCCTTGACGAGTTAATAGCTCAGAGTGAGTTTTAGAAGAACTTGCAGAGCAAGTTTTGAACTCTGATCGAGTTGATAACTCTGAATGAGTTTAGAAGAACTTGCAGAGCAAGTTTTGAACTCTGATCGAGTTGATAACTCTGAATGAGTTGATAACTCTGAACGAGTTTGAAACTCTATGGAAGAGTTGATTTAGTGAGCCTGTAAACGCACAGTTGGCCTGTTTCAGGCTGAAAACGCACAGTTGAGCTTGTAAACGCACAGTTGGCCTGTTTCAGGCTGAAAACGCACAGTTGAGCTTGTAAACGCACAGTTGGCCTGTTTCAGGCTGAAAACGCACAGTTGAGCCTGTAAACGCACAGTTGGGATGTTTTAGGCTGTAAACGCACAGTTGGGACGTTTTAGGCTGAAAACGCACAGTTGGCCTGTTTCAGGCTGAAAACGCACAGTTGAGCTTGTAAACGCACAGTTGGCCTGTTTCAGGCTGAAAACGCACAGTTGAGCCTGTAAACGCACAGTTGGCCTGAAAACGCACAGTTGGCCTGAAAACGCATAGTTGGGACGTTTTAGGCTGAAAACGCACAGTTGGCCTGAAAACGCACAGTTGGCATGTTTCAGGCTGAAAACGCACAGTTGAGCCTGTAAACGCACAGTTGGCCTGTTTCAGGTTGAAAACGCACAGTTGAGCCTGAAAACGCACAGTTGGCCTGAAAACTCTGCGTTTTGATGTTATATCACGAGGATAACCTCTGCGTTTTGAGGTTATAACGCTGGTTCGACCTGTGCGTTTTGACTCTGTAATGCAGAGGCGAACCTTAGGCGGGCTTGACGAGCTTCAGGCTAAGTCCAATGTTCTGATGAAGTCCAGTCTTGTAGACGGACTTCAGAACATAACTTGCTGCGAAGAACATGTCATAACTTTCAAACCGTAAGTCGGAATTGGACGAATTATATATGAAAATCGGCTATCTCGACGAGACGGGGCCATCCGAACCCAACCGAAGGCTTCGGTTCGCTTCCTCCGTTTCGCCAAATTCCTTACGGCTTGAGAGATATCTGCGTTCTAATATGAAGAGACCGTCAATTTGTAGTCTCTTTTGCTAGAGCTTTGCACAGATCGTCCTCTTGTAATCTTCGTCTTGGCTCCTTGAAAATACGAGAGTCGTCAGATTGTAACTCCCGATGTTGATTGTGAAGGCTGTTGAATTGGGGCTTTCATTAGTTGTTGTGAAGGTCGTCAGATTGTAACCTTCTACGTGAAAGTCCTCAAATTATAGCCTTCTGAAAGTTGTCAGATTGTAACTTCCACCATTGGTGTTTGATGGGGGATCAACTATCTATTGTGATTTTTAGACAGCCTATAGCCCCCAAAACACAAAACCCAAGTGATTAAAATATATGAAGACCATAATATTATTACTCTATCTCTCTTTGCAAATACCTCGCCGGCAGCCCTGGGTACGAAACAGACTCCTCGTCGACCTCCACCCGGTACGTCTCCATCAGAACCATGACCCTAACACTTTCCCCCAGCTCCTCCTTGACCGCATCCTCAATGAGCTCCCCCGGCATCATCTTCTCAGAAAAAGGATGGTTCCTGCTCCTTAGGGTTCTGTCAGAGAGGAGCTGTTGGGATTCTAGGAGAGTGGAGCTGCAAGGGTTCTTGATGTGAAGGATGGCCACGTTGATGGTGCGAGTGAGGGAAGGGGAGGCGAGGAGACAGGATTCGCCGTTGGTGATCTCGAGGTAGAGATTGTTTAGGGTTTTGGTGGCCGGGGTAAGGCCCCATGAGGAGAGGGAGTCGGAGGGGATGTGTGATTTTAGGTAGGCAGAGAGGGAGGGGAAGGAGAGGGGAGGAGATGATGATGATGATGATGAGCATAAGTTTTGTTGCTTCATTTTTTTCGTAAAATTTGTAAAGCAGAAGAATAAGAAGGGAGAAAAGAGATTGTCTTAGGGGTTACATGTTGGTTTTGAAGGTTACGGATTGATTGTGAAGGATACACGTTGGTTGTGAAGGTGTTACGGGTTGGTTGTGAAGGATATGTGTTGGTTGTGAAGGTTACGCGTTAGTTTTAAGGTTACAAGTTGGTTGTCGAGGTTACGTGTTGGTTGTTAAGGTTACGGATTGGTTGTTAAGGTTACAGGTTGGTTGTTAAGATTACCGGTTAGTTGTGAAGGTTACGTAGGTTACCGAGGTTTACAACCAACCTGTAACCTTCACAAACAACCCGTAATCTTAACAACTAACCCGTAACCTTAACAACTAATGTGTAACCTTCACAACCAACACGTATCCTTCACAACCAACCCGTAACACCTTCACAACCAACACGTATCCTTCACAACCAACCCGTAACACCTTCACAACCAGCGCGTATCCTTCACAATCAACTCGTAACCTTCAAAAACAACATGTAACATTCCTTCACCATCAACTCATAAGCTTAACAACAAATATTACCGTGAAATAATAATAATATATAAATTTACATACTCTATTTTAATCTCAAGTCATCGATTTCCTTACAAGTATTCCGCCGATGAACGAATGCCCTTTTCTTCCTGCCGGTGAAACTTTCCAGCCGTTTCCTTACAAGTATTACGTCGAAAAATTCTAGTTTCCTAAGACTTTTTCTTCGCCTCATGAATAAATGCCGGAAAAGTATTACCACCGATGTTGACGCTGTTGGAAAATTTTGGAGGGAACTAGAAAATCTCCCCCCCAAAACCCTTTTTAAATCATCACAGTAACATCATGAGAGAGAGAGAGAGGGTATTATGGTCTTCACATATTTTAATCACTTGAGTTTTGTGTTTTGGGGGCTCAGGGAATTATCTCTTTACTTTTAGGGGTTTTGGGAGCGTTGAAAAAGTCTTGAGTGGAGGCGGAATACTCCTATAGAAATTGGGGGCTAGAAGCAATTTCCCCTGAAAACAATCATCACCCAAAAACTCATACAAAATGGACTAGTACTCACTCCTCAAACAGATATGACAGTTGATATTTCACTTATAAGAGCTATGCATTGTTATAAAATCAAGTCAAAAGCAAATATAATGAACTGAAATAAGCCATAAACCGAGATAGTATAGCTATAGAAATAGATTAGGCCATATAAGACACGCCTTAATTACTTCATTAGCAGCAACTTTATATATGAAGGCAGAGCTAGCGCAGACGTATTAGCAGTTTTATGCCACCTATTTACAGTTCGAAAGATATATAACTCAGTCTAGGGCTGTCCATCCGGGCCGGGCAAAACCGAAGCCCGGACCCGGGCCCGATTGCCCCGGGCCAGGCCTGGACCTGAGCGGGCCGGGCTTCGGGCCGACCTGGTTTTTTGTTATTTAATTTTTTTTAATTTTTTTTAATTTTTTGAGAATACAAAGCAAAAAATAAACACAAATTTGATAAAAAATATTATTAATCAATTATAATTATGTAATTTATAAATATAAAAAATATAGAAATTAAAATGATAAAATGATATAAAACAATAATAGAATTATATAGAAACAAACAAAAATAAAAATAATTGTAGAATTCAAAGAGCCCCAAGGCCAAAGGCCCAATCAAAGACCTCTAAATATATATGTTGTGGCTAGAATTTATACATAAACAAATTGTATTATACATAAACATGTATACTACTTATAAAGGAGAGAATGTGTGTCAAAACTTTTGAATGCCTATTTTGCCCTTTATAATGTTAATAATTTCCATCAAATCCAATCCAATCCAATTTTGATTTAAATTAAATTTAATTTAGTTAATTAATAGGGAAAAATGTGTCTGGGCCCCAAAAGCAGAAACTTCATGTGACGAGGCCCCTCATATTTTTCCCTATGTGAATCAGCCCCTTGATGTGTGACACTTTGTACTGCAGTTTTTTTTTTATCAATTATTACATGTCAGCTAAACTAAAATTCCCAAATTATCCTTATCCTCTCTCCCCAATCCCTTAGACCCAACACTCATATCCTCTCTCTCTCTCTCTCTCTCTCTCTCTCTCTCTCTCTCTCTCTCTCTCTCTTTCCTCTCTCCTCTCTCTAAAACTAATAGCTTTCTCAAGCTCGTCACCCTGGCCCTCACCCTCCTCGCTGTTGCCGCCTCCGCTCAGGCCCCCAAGGCTCCCCTCCCCTCCTCGAGTTCGCCGCCGCCTCCACTCCTCCACCTGTTCTCGTCGCCGTAGATCGCCGCCGCTCCCCCGCCGTAGATCGTCGCCGCAGAGTTTGATAGCTTTATTCAAGGGAGAAACATGTGCTCCTAGGCATGCAAACAATTGGTATATGGATGACAAGTTCATGTGCATCTGCACAAAGGCTTGACTTGAACTTATAGTTAACAAAGCCTTCATACTGCAGAAGGAGTCTGCATGTGGAGATAGCTGCGGGCGTAATCTTGGGCCAAACTTTTCAGGCAGTAATGAAGAATGCTCATGGTGTTTGATGAGAAACATGATTGTAGCTAATACACATTCTCTTGCAAAATTTGAAGAAAGAATAACGTCTATTGTGAACTTAGTATTATTAAATTTATGGATTTTCAGATGATGACAGAATCCAAGTTATTTACATTTATATTTATGGATTTTCAGATGATGACAGAATCCAAGTTATTTACATTTATCTGTAATCATATTTTGGAAATTGATTAATTTCTTGGTGCTCGGTGGTTTTGTATTCTTTTACTTTTTGTAAACTTTTGGATGTTCCTTTCTTAGTTGTTTAATGCTTTTGTTGAGTGACATTGCATGAATTTTCCTTTTGTTATTACATGTAGTCCTTTGTTTGCTGTAAAAGACTTACATCCTCTCGAATTTTCCTTTTGTTATTACATGTAGTCCTTTGTTTGCTGTAAAAGACTTACATCCTCTCTATACTGACTCCATGTTATGATTTTTAACTCTGTAGTCCTTTGTTTGCTGTAAAAGACTTACATCCTCTCTATACTGACTCCATGTTATGATTTTTAACTCTTAGCTATAAGAATTTCATAACATTGCTTGTATTACAGTTCTAGCCCACACATTGCTAGTTCTAAACCCAACAAGGGTTTTTACATCACACTTGTTAATTCTTGCTTCTGCGTTAGTTCTAGCTTCTATTACCCTAGTTCTAGCTTATATACAGCCAGTTCTAACCCACACCTTGCTAGTTCTAAACTCAACACGTGTTTTTTACATGCACACTTGTTAATTCTTGCTTCTACGTTAGTTCTAGCTTCTATTACCATAGTTCTAGCTTGTATACAGTCGGTTCTAGCTCACACCTTGCTAGTTCTAAACTCAGCCCGCGTTTTTTACATGCACACTTGTTAATTCTTGTTTCTACGTTAGTTCTAGCTTCTAATACCCTAGTTCTAGCTTGTATACAGCCAGTTCTAACCCACACCTTGCTAGTTCTAAACCGAACAAGGGTTTTTACATGCACACTTGTTAATTCTTGCTTCTGCATTAGTTTTAGCTTCTATTACCCTAGTTCTAGCTTGTATACAGCCAGTTCTAGCCCACACCTTACTAGTTCTAAACCCGGCCTTCGTATTTTACCTTCACACTTGTTAATTCTTACTTCTACGTTAGTTCTAGCTTCTATTATCCTAGTTCTAGCTTGTATACAGCCAGTTCTAGCCCACACCTTGCTAGTTCTAAGCCCAACAAGGATTTTTTACATACACATTTGTTAATTCTTGTTACTTGTTAATTCTAGCTTCTATTACCCTAGTTCTAGCTTGTATACAGCCAGTTCTAGCCCACACCTTGCTAGTTCTAAACCCAACAAGGGTTTTGTACATGCACACTTGTTAATTCTTGCTTCTACGTTAGTTCTAGCTTCTATTACCATAGTTCTAGCTTGTATACAGCCAGTTCTAGCCCACACATTGCTAGTGCTAAACCCAACAAAGTTTTTTACATGCACACTTGTTAATTCTTGCTTCTGCGTTAGTTCTAGGTTCTATTACCATAGTTCTAGCTTGTATACAGCCAGTTCTAGCCCACACCTTACTAGTTCTAAACCCAATAAGGGTTTTTACATGCACACTTGTTAATTCTTGCTTCTGCGTTAGTTCTAGCTTCTATTACACTAGTTCTAGCTTGTATACAGTCAGTTCTAGCACACACCTTGCTAGTTCTAAACCCAACAAGGGTTTTTTACATGCACACTTGTTAATTCTTGCTTCCGCGTTAGTTCTAGCTTCTATTATCCTATTTCTAGCTTGTATACAGCCGGTTCTAGCACACACTTTGCTAGTTCTAAACCCAACAAGGGTTTTTTACATGCACACTTGTTAATTCTTACTTCTGCGTTAGTTCTAGCTTCTATTACCCTAGTTCTAGCTTGTATACAGCCAGTTCTAGTCCACACCTTGCTAGTTCTAAACCCAACAATGGTTTTTTACATACACACTTGTTAATTCTTGCTTCTGTGTTAGTTCTAACTTTTATTACCCTAGTTCTAGCTTGTATACAGCCAGTTCTAGCCCACACCTTGCTAGTTCTAAACCCAACAATGGTTTTTACATGCACACTTATTAATTCTTGCTTCTGCATTAGTTCTAGCTTCTATTACCCTAGTTCTAGCTTGTATACAGCCAGTTCTAGCCCACACCTTGCTAGTTCTAAACTCAGCACGCGTTTTTTACATGCACACTTGTTAATTCTTGCTTCTACGTTAGTTCTAGTTTCTATTACCCTAGTTCTAGCTTGTATACAGCCAGTTCTAGCCCACACCTTGCTAGTTCTAAACTCAGCACGCGTTTTTTACATGCACACTTGTTAATTCTTGCTTCTACGTTAGTTCTAGTTTCTATTACCCTAGTTCTAGCTTATATACAGCCGGTTCTAGCCCACACCTTGCTAGTTCTAAACTCAGCCCATGTTTTCTACATGCACACTTGTTAATTCTTGCTTCTCCGTTAGTTTTAGTTTCTATTACCCTAGTTCTAGCTTGTATACAGCCAGTTCTAGCCCACACCTTGCTAGTTCTAAACCCAGCCCGCATTATTTACATGCACACTAGTTAATTCTTGCTTCTACGTTAGTTCTAGCTTCTATTACCTTAGTTCTAGCTTGTATACAGCCAGTTCTAGCCCACACCTTACTAGTTCTAAACCCAACAAGGGTTTTTTACATGCACACTTGTTAATTCTTGATTCTGCGTTAGTTCTAGCTTCTATTACCCTAGTTCTAGCTTGTATACAGTCAGTTCTAGCCCACACCTTACTAGCTATTACCCTAGTTCTAGCTTGTATACAGTCAGTTCTAGCCCACACCTTACTAGTTCTAAACTCAGCCCGTGTTTTTTAATGCACACTTATTAATTCTTGTTTCTACGTTAGTTCTAGCCTCTATTACCCTAGTTCTAGCTTGTATACAGCCAGTTCTAGCCCACACATTGCTAGTTCTAAACCCAACAATGATTTTTTACATGTACACTTGTTAATTCTTGCTTCTGCGTTAGTTCTAGCTTCTATTAACCTAGTTCTAGCTTGTATACAACCAGTTCTAGCCCACACCTTGCTAGTTCTAAACCCAACAAGGGTTTTTTACATGCATACTTATTAATTCTTTCTTCTGCATTAGTTCTAGCTTGTATTATCCTAGTTCTAGCTTGTATACAATCAGTTCTAGCCCACACCTTACTAGTTCTAAACCCGGCCTTCTTATTTTACCATCACACTTGTTAATTCTTACTTCTACGTTAGTTATAACTTTTATTACCCTAGTTCTAGCTTGTATACAGCCAGTTCTAGCCCACACCTTGTTAGTTCTAAACCCAACCTTCGTATTTTACCTTCACACTTGAGAATAAACTACAGAAATTTCTCAGTGCCTTCACAGCTACTTAACAGGGCCATGTTCCTTTAAATTTTAATTTAAAAAAAAACAGTGTGACAGACCAGAAGCATGAACAAGAAAAATATTTGAAACATAAAGGAGCAAAATCCATAGCTAAGCAAGGATTCCAAATTTTCCTTACCACAGTGTTCGAATTCATGAAAGTTTGACATGTAAGTAGAAAATCTTTGTAGGCCGAGAATGCATGCGCAAACAAGAAAAACTTCCAACTTGCACTTCCACAGAGAAAACTGAGCATAGATGACAAGTGAGACAGACTACATACATACAACATCATCAAAATAAAAGAGGGGGAAATTGATTTGCTGAAACTCGAACATGTTAGTGTGTCAAAATATTATGGATGAACAAGTAAAATTACATCCTATACATGACTAAGCTTCAATAAGGTAGATAAAACTTCCTTCATGACTGGCCGCTCCTCTGCATTGAATCAGGTACATGATAAGGCTAACTCTAGGACTTTAACAACCTTGCCTCCCTGTGTTGCAGTCGGAATGTCGATTGCATCGTCCACAATGCTAAGCACAGCATCTACTCCACCTTGAAAGGATTTTTCCACAAACTCTTGCAATGAGATATGCTCTTCATCATGTTCAATAGTCCCAGTTAGCCTTATTCTGGTGAAAAGCTCCATCATAACTATACCGAAGCTGAAGACGTCAACCTTTGTGGTCACATTCCTCATGTATGCAAATTCTTTAACATAGAAAACACATCGATCAGTGACTGTTAAATATCCCTTTTAACTATACTCTGTTCGTGAAAGTGCTAGAGTGGACTCGGTATATGCATCAATCGCTATGAGTATCATTGCTTACAAGGTCATTGGATCCTTTTCAATAGAGTCGTTAGTGTTAATGGTGAAGAAAATATCTTATGTACCAATCTATCAAACCTTAAGCTATACTTAACATCTTCATGAAATAATATCTTTGTTAACAAGTTTAGATGACATTCTCCAATAAAAGTTGTTCCACTTGCAGCCGTTGTTGTTGTGGTTATCCTTAACCTTGGATATGAGCTAATTTACTTCCACCTGTTGAACTTTGTTGCATATAATTTATTCTTTTTTTATCTAGTTATTTATTTTAATTCCAAATCGGCTTAGCTGTTCATGTATTATGTGAGCTATGTTTCACATAACAATAGGAATAGCTAATTTTCTCCTAAAAGTGTGATAATTAGTTAATATGCATAACTAAATAATATCAAACCTCAGGCCCTCACTTTTCGAGCGTTTTCCTCAAGCTCTGCGGCGGTGATCTATGGCGGGGGAGCGGCGACGATCTACGGCGATGAGGACGGGTGGAGGAGGGGAGGCGGCGGCGAACTCGAGGAGGGGAGGGGAGCCTTGGGGGCCTGAGCGGAGGCGGCAACGGCGAGGAGGGCGAGGGCCAGGGTGACGAGCTTGAGAAAGCTCTTAGTTTTAGAGAGAGGAGAGAGGAGAGAGAGAGAAGAGAAGAGAGAGAGAGAGAGAGAGAGAGAGAGAGAGAGAGAGAGAGAGAGGATATGAGTGCTGGGTCTGAGGGATTGGGGAGAGAGGATAAGGATAATTTGCGGATTTTTGCTTAGCTTGCATGTAATAATTGATAAAAAAAGGCTACAATACAAAGTGTCACACATCAAGGGGTTGATTCACATGGAAAAAAATATGAGGGGCCTCGTCACATGAAGTTTCTGCTTTTGGGGCCCAGACACATTTTTCCTTAATTTATATATATTAAATGAAATAGGATCAATTAAAACCATTGTTCCTCGTCCCTTTGTCTGCAAAACTACCCCCCTCTGAAGATGTTAGCGACCCTCTATCTCTTGACCTGTGATGATTCATGCAATTCTCAATAAATATCTGATTTTTCGCCCTCTCCTCACATTCATCGATCTCCTTTTAGCAACATCTCTCTCAGATCAAATAACTACTACCATGATTGCAACTAATTTCCATGGTCGCATAACTCCCTGTCTCTTTCAATTTGTAATAAATGGAAATATAAAGTTTACAACTACTTATTTGTTATATATATAAAGGCCGCTTTTTGTTGGATTTTTATGCAGAAAGGTGATTTTTTTTCTTGAGCGTAAGTATCAATCCTTTATTTTCTTTTATTTCTTTCTCAATTATTGCCCCCTCACAATTTGTTTTGATTGAAAGTAATAATTTTGAAATTATTCTTTTCTAATTTATGCAGTTCATGCAGCTTTCCAGATTTGAGTTGATGGGAGAACACATATAGCAAGGTATTTTACTTAATTTCCTTTTCCCTTTTGTTATTTTGCTAAAGGAAATTTGATCTTTATCTTTAGGTTTATTTTGTGAACTGGTCTGTTGGTATTTGTCAACCATTTTTTTTTATTTTTTTAACTAATCGGGCCTTTGGCTCATCATTTTTTTTATGTTGGGAACTAATTTATTGTTTAGTGCAATTGAGTGTGCGAGACAATAAGTAGAGAAATAATTTATTCTCCTCATGTTATTATTTTTCATATAATTCACAAACTATTTTTTATAGATGAATCATATATAATTTATTCTTGTTCAGTTCATTCATTTCTCAGGTAAGTTTACATGATATCATATTGTATACTTAGATATGATTGTTATTTCTTTTGTTTACGATTTTTTTTGGGACTTGATTAATCTTGTTGCATAGATTTATGTGTATGAAAAAGAAGGAGAATCTTTTAGGTTGGATGATAGTTCAGCCTTCATTATTAGACTTGGTACGATGCTTGAATTGGAAGATGTACATAGATAAAGATCTTTGTAAATGTACGTATAAATTGCTCTTTACTATATACATGTATATTAATGATAATAGGATTAGTCGCTGAAATTGTGAAGAAGCTTTACTAAGTAATAATTATGATATATTAAGAGAGTACTTTTCAAAATCTCGGAGAGGTCCATGTTTATTTGAACTCTTATTAAACACATAGTTATTTACTTAAGAAGAATTGAATTATTAGGTTAGATCAGGCATAAATATTGGATGACAAGTAAAGTATCATACCTGTACCCAATGTATGCTCAGGAAATCATGTATGCTCTTATTTTGGAGCCTTACTCGCTCTACCCATCATATTTTTGTCTTAACACCTTTCTCTTAATTAATGCCAAACAAGTTTATAGACATACGCCTAGAGTAATACTTGACTTTCAGTAATCCAAAGCTTAAGCTCTGATATCTACAACAGAAGGCTAGACATACACGCCGAAGCAAGCAGATAAGTGGATATGTACTCAACACATTTAGATTGTTCTCCTCCCTCTTACATGGTAGTGGACTTTAAGATATAAATAGTTGTATGGTAAGATAATAAAACTGGTTATTCATAGGATAGTTTTTTTCTTAGTTAATATTTCTACTTTTCTATCACCTCAAATTTTGTTTTATAAATATTTCTACTGGTCTTGTAACAAATTTATATTCTACTGGATAATAGATATAGATAGGAGTATAAATATGCTTTGTCCTTTAATCATCCAGTTCAAATGACAGAACTTTAAACGGAATTATATTTGGATATTTCAGCAAGTAGGTTTTTAAACAGAATTGTATTAGATTTTCAGCAAGTAGGTTTTTAAACAGCATATTTGAATCTTGTAGTGTAAAATAGTTGTCCTCTGACCAGTACAATTATGTTGCATGACCACTTTAGGAAATTCTTTTTATTTGAAACTTATTTAAGATTAATGTAGAGGTTCATCAATTGGTAGTTCCATGAGGTTAAAAGGTGGAGTTAAATTCACTAGTTTATGAGCTAGAAGCTCATGTGAGTTTATAGGAGGTCCTTTGTATTGTTTCTAATCTGTTAATCTGGTGATAGTTTGAACCTTGTGTTGTTAAAGTGATCTGAAACAAGATTGTTAAGTTTAGGGATTAAAACACTTATAAAAAGCTGACATAATTGCTTAACTTTGTTTCTTTTGAACTCAAATTATGAAATTGATGGATTTTGTAAATTTTTCATTATGAAATCAATGTATTGGATCAATCAAACACTTTAAACCTCTATTTCTTTTGAACCTATCAATTTGGTTATGTTCTAAAGCTATATATAAATTAAGGTTCCTACTATATTTTGTTAAAATTTCTATATTAGTTACAGACTTAGAGAAACCACCATAAGCAAAATACTTCCCCATTTTAAACCCAATGAATGATTTTAAGTTCATTTGTTGTAGTAGCTTATAAAAGAGGATAATAGTTTGTTTCTTGTTCCAATTTACATAATCTTAATTTGTTTGGGTAATTAAATCCTTATTGACTTAGTTAAAGTTTAATGTCTTTGCCTTTTTAACTATTTTTTAATTTTTTCAAAGATAATCAACCTCCTATATAACATTGTTTTAAATATCTCTGACATGACCCGATATGTCATCCGATAGATCCTGTATGACATTCTTCAACATTGTTTTATAAATTGTAAGTCTTAATCTCAAATGTTTGGGGTCGATTATATGAATTTTATTCTTCCATTCCATTCTATCATGAGTCATCTCCTCCATTTGTTGGTGTTGTAATTGTCCTATAGAATTTTTTCTTTTGTTTCATTGATAACTTAAAATCACACAAGACTCCTGAAGCACTCTTTTTTGTAATTTATTTATATTTTTCTTCGTTTTATAAATATATGTGCAGTATATTTGCAAAGTGAATATGTCGGTTTCATATAAGAATGACAAATGGGTATATTTGCAAAGTGAATATGTCGGTTTCATATAAGAATGACAAATGGGATGAGGAGTAGAGTGCACAATCTCTTGTTACTCTGTGAATTGTTGAATGACAAATGGGATGAGGAGTAGAGTGCACAATCTCTTGTTACTCTGTGAATTGTTTATTCACATTGAAGCTTTGATGAGTAATGAACAAATTTGTATCTGGAAAATTGTTTTGTTAGCTTAATTATTTAGTATACTACAAATATTTTTCATGACCATTGCTGAATTTATTTGAGAATGTATTTAACTATTTCTCAGATGTAAAATGATCACTTCTATGAGTCATTATCTGATTTGTTTCTACCTTCTTCATAAAGTGTATTGTTTCTTATCCATTGTTGATTATTTTGATACTCTCCTAAACGAATTAGCTTTCACCACATTAAGAAGCTGGTTAATTATCACTTATGATTTGATGATGTTATACCAGTCTCAATATTTTTGTTAAATTGATGGTGTAAGCTCTTGTAGGTGGAGAAAATATGCATATTTCGTTTTAGGCTTTACACACAAATACTAGAGAAGGGTTTAAACAATATACATTTTCAAGATTTCTCTCTCTGAATCATAGTACAAATTTCTCTTCCTTTTTTTCCTTGAAATGCAGTATGTGAAACACTATATTTCATATTTCGAGAAAAAAACTATCTTTTCAGGTCAGCATGTTGTAGCTTGAGTCTTGAAAATTTTACTACGAAAAATACGAAAAATATAAAAAATACATGTCCTATTTAAGAAAAAATATATGTCGTACTTAACCATTTTTTGAGTGATTTAGCTTGCTCAACTTTCTTTCTTTGAATGCTTGATGTTCGTTATATTGTTAGCGCACAAGGGAGTGATTTAGCTTGCTCAACTTTCTTTCTTTGAATGCTTGATGTTCGTTATATTGTTAGCGCACAAGGGTTCCTTTACTACCCCATCTTTGAATGCTTGATGTTCGTTATATTGTTAGCGCACAAGGGTTCCTTTACTACCCCAGGTTTATTTATCTTTTTCTTTAATTTTTTTACAGGCCACTATTTTCAAAGAAACGTCCATGATAATACCTGCAATTCTAGAAATCGCGCAACATAAAATCTTAAACAATAGAAGATAGGTCTTGACTAAGGTGATATGATGCCTGATTTTTGTGTAAATAGAAGTAATGCGCTACTATTTTTTCGTGTTCTCACAATTATAAGCATATTCTTTGGTGGATGTATGTTTCCATAACAAAAGGTCATTATGTGTACAAGATGCAGCATGTTCTGTTAAACTGTGGGATATTACCAAGGGAATTGTAATTTAAATATAGGAATATGGTCTTCGATGGGTAGAGATATTGGAAAAAAGAAAATACAATGTTAATTTTTACATGGCAACATTATTAGCTTTAAATTTTGGCTTAGTTATAGATCTCCCTTGCACTTAGCAAATATAAAATAGAAAGTTTCATTATGTTGCCATTGTTCTAGAAGAAAATTTCATGTAGCTATATGTGACTGACTGATTGTTTTTTGTAGGTTGAAGTGAATGGAAAGGAGGCTACTACTCTTTATAAGTTATTGAAATAAAAAAAAGGAGGTTTTTTTGGGCGATTTCATCAAGTGGAATTTCACTATGCTCCTTGTGGACAAAGAAGGAAAAGTCGTGGAAAGATATGCACCAACCACCTCACCATTGAAAATAGAGGTACTACTTTGACAATGTACTATATAATTTTGCTTTGCTTTTATTTGTACTTATTATTGCCACTATACTTTATCTTCCGGAAATCAATACAGAGCCTTTTGGAGTTTGCATGAATTTAAGTGTCTTCTTTGAGGAATTATATTATCAGTAATTCGAGTATGTGATCTTATGTATGAATAAAGGATGCTTCTTCTAAAAAACTTGTATATTGCTAGAAATTCATTAACTTCTTATTGTATGTAAGAAATATTATTTATTTTTAATTTTTAATTATTGGCTTTCAACAATAAAACTATGTTTGCAAGCTATCTTGTTGACTCTGTTTTACTCTCATTGTATGTATATCGCCATGCTAATTGAATATTTTCCTAGTTTGTTATATGATGTTGAATATTAGTTATTTGCAGTTAAGATCAACTAATATTTTCTTGATTGTGCGGTCACTTTAATATGATGTTGAATATTAGTTATTTGCAGTTAAGATCAACTAATATTTTCTTGATTGTGCGGTCACTTTTATCATGCACACCATATATATAGTTTGCAGTTAAGATCAACTAATATTTTCTTGATTGTGCGGTCACTTTTATCATGCACACCATATATATAGTTGATTTCATTCCTTCTCTACGGACAATATCCTAAGTCATGTGACATAATACTTAATTGGCGTGCATCTTGTGTATTGTGTATAAGTTCAATGGATAATTATGGAAACATTATGACTGTTGACTCTTGTAGTTTCTTAATATGCATCACGTGCAACGCACGTATAGCATACTAGTATATATACATAAACTTATAAATACACATATAAGTATATTTATATAAGAGTATAAAAATATATATACACATATATTATACATATATAAGAGAGAGTATACTTATATACTAAGAGAGTGTATATATATATATAATTAATTAATTAATTAATTAAACGAAGATGCTTAAAATTCAAGCTTCTCTTATAAGAAGATGCGCATTATCCGGGCCAGGTTATAATTTTTTTTTAAAAGTGCATCAGAACACTTTATGCCTAGAAATTAGCGCCAAATGCAAATAGATTCCTGGTACTATCATTCAATTGATACCTTATACTTCTGTTTGTCCAGATGAACCCTGTAAGTGAAATTTTTTACTACTCTTAAAAGAGTAAAAAAAAAATCACTAATGGGTCTAGTCTACCCAGATTTGGGCAAAGAGTACAAAGATCTATTTGCACAAATAGAACTCCAGCGTGCAAGTCTGCATCCTCAACTTTTTTTTAAAGAGTCAAATTAGAATTTTACTAAGTGGAATTTTTTTTAAAGAGTCAAATTAGAATTATGATACACAAATTAATCCATATTTACAGGCTTCATAGTAAAATATGCAGGTCCGTAATTCATGTGATGAAATTAATAAGAAAATTAATTCTTATCATTTGATGTTGTATATATCATAGGAATATATTAATTTTAGATTTTTTTTTTGAACCTGAGAAACAGGATGAGGTGCCCTGTTCATTTAAATATATTGAAGAAAAGTATATAAGAGAAAAAAAATACATCATCTATTGTTGAAGAAAAAGAACAGTGGGAGGAGTGAGTAGAGAGCGGACCATTGTCGTCACCTACCACACTAAACCAACTGTTTCCTACAACTAGAGAAAGACAACACAACCAAAAGATGAGACAACACTTCAAAGCAGTATTTGAAACAGCAACAGAACTATGGTAAAAACCGAAAAGCTAGGCGCAGCTAGCAGCGAACAGCTAACCAAAAGGGAGCATCTTCACAAAAGGTTCTTCTTCCTGTTGGGACTCGAGACATAGCTGCTAGCTGCTAGTGTGATTGTCCCTAGCTTCTGCAGAGGCGTTCTCCTTGGCTAGCTCCTGGAAGCCGAGATTAAGGGATGCCCTTCGCAGCCTCCTCGCCGTCCTTTCATCTTCTGCACCTGACCAGAAAATTGAAAATCTCGCAATGTTAGAAGCAGCTGAAAGCGAGATAGGCTGGATATCCTTGAATATTAAAGAATTTCTATAGAACCAGATCCACCAACAAAAACATGGCAGACACCCTTAGCTCAGTCTTTGTTGCTTTTTTGGGAGGCTGCATAAAAGGATGACAAGGCTGTTGAAAGATTAAAAAAAATGATTGCAAACTGAATTAACCAAGACCATTAGCTCAGAATAAAATTATTACCCTATCATATACTGATTAAATAATTTGGTTCATCTATTTATGTGTTAAGATCTATGATTACTCCACAGGATCTGTTGGGGATTCGAAATAATCAAATCAAATCTGTACCCTTCCGGATCTTGTGTTTGAGAGTTGAGCAAGAAAGAAATTCATCACAAATCAAAGATAAAAACTTGTAGGAAAGTAAATAAGAAAGAACACACCAGATTTAACGAGGTTCGGCAACGTGCCTACGTCCTCGGGAGCCACACCACATAATTATTTGATTACTTGAAGAAGATTACAATGCTTGCAATTGGCCTCTCTCTCTCTAAGATTTCTAATCTCAAAGAGCCCTCAAAACCCTCTTTTTTGTGTGCTCTTTTTCTCTCTTAAACCCTAAAGGGACGTGTTTCTATTTATAGCAAAATACAGTCCCAACCAGATTAGGATTCTAAAACGAGTCTGTCACACCCTGGTGTGGCGCAGACCACACCCATGACAGACAGGGCAGACTCTGCCACACCCTGGTGTGGTGCAGACCACACCCATGATCTGTCTTAAATTTTCTTGTGATTGTTGATTTTGATTTTAGGTTTGGGTCTCCACTTTCAAGACCAACAATCTCCCACTTGGAGATCAAACCACCATCAATGAGCTCTCCAGAACTCCGCCTTCTCGCAAGCATCTTCTCCTACTTGAAAAATCCATTCTTCAATCATTAACATCTCGGCGATCTCGCCGATCCTCATAATGTGGCTCTGCCTTTGTCTTCTACTCGTGAAGGCCAACTGAAGTTGCGCACAACTCCAGTTTCTTAATGGTGACTGCCTTCGTTAATATGTCCGCCGGATTTTGACTCCCCAAAATCTTTATCAAATATAACTTTCCGTCTTCAACTAGCGAGCGTATAAAATGGTATTTGACGTCGATGTGCTTCGTTCTGGCATGATATACTGGATTCTTAGCAAGATGTATAGCGCTCTAGCTATCATAATAAAGAACTCCTCTCCCTTGCTTCAGATCCAACTCTTCCAAGCACCCGTTCAACCAGATCATCTCCTTGCTTGCTTCAGTCACCGCAACATACTCAGCCTCGGTTATAGACAAAGTCACAATCTTTTGCAGACGTGAGACCCAGCTCACTGCTGTCGATGCTAAGGTATAAACATACCCCGTGGTGCTTCGTCTCGTATCATGATCACCGGCGAAGTCCGCATCCACGTATCTCTGCAGCACCAACTCCTTCCTCCTGAAACATAATGGCTTGTTCGTTGTCCCTCTCAAGTACCGTATTATTCACTTCACGGCCTCCCAATGCTGCTTCCCTGGATTGCTTGCAAATCTGCTCACAACTCCCACTGCATGGGTGATGTTCGGCCTCGTGCAAACCATCACGTACATGAGACTCCCAATGGCCGAAGAATATGACACCCTGCTCATATGCTCTCTATCTGTATCTGTCTTAGGTGATTGCTCCTCAGATAGCTTGAACTGACTTCCAAAGGGTGTAATAACAACTTTAGCATTATGCATGTTGAACCTCTGAAGTACCTTCTCAATGTATTCAGCTTGGCTCAATCTTAATGTCCCTTCAGCTTCATCTCTACTGATTCGCATTCCTAGAATCTGCTTCGCTGCACCCAGATCCTTTATTGCAAACTCCTTTGCTAGGTGCTTCTTCAAACTGTATATCTCCTCTAAACATGGTCCTGCTACCAACATGTCATCAACATATAATAACAAAATAATGAAGCTGGACTCGAACCTTTTGAAATAACAACAATAATCTAAATTGCATCTTCTGTAGCCATTATTCTGCATGAAGTTATCAAACTTCTTATACCATTATCTCGGAGCCTGTTTCAAACCATATAAGCTCTTCTTGAGCTTGCACACCATCTCTTCCTTTCCTTCTTCAATGAAGCTAACATGCTGCTTCATGTAGATTTTTTCATCCAAGTCATCATGAAGAAAGGTAGTTTTCACATCTAACTGCTCAAGAAAGAGGTCTTCTGTAGCCACCAAACTCAACACCACTCTGATGGTTGTGAGTTTCACAACAGGGGAAAATATCTCTGTGTAGTCCACTCCTTCCCGCTGTTGAAACCCCTTCAGTACTAATCTGGCCTTGAATCTCTTGCTTCCATCACTCTCCTGCTTGACCCGATAGACCCATTTGTTATGCTCTTGCTTCCATCACTCTCCTGCTTGACCCGATAGACCCATTTGTTATGTAAGGCTTTCTTCTGTGCATGTAGCTGGGCTAACTCCCATGTCTTATTAGTGAGTAGAGAATTCATCTCCTTCTGCATAGCATGCTCCCACTGCTGAGATTCACTCACTTGCATTGCCTCTTCATAGCACTCCGGCTCACCGCTATCTGTTAACAATAAGTAGTCAAGAGATGAAAGATATCTGGGATTTGGTTTGGGTACCCTAGATGACCTCCTAAGCTCCACGCCCTGGGTAGTTTCTTCTGCACATGGAGCCTTCTCCATTCTCTGATCAGAACAAACATCATCACCCCTATCTAGAAGTTCCTCTAAATCTATATACTCGGATCCACCTGTATCCGTAGTGGTACTCCCACTGCTTTGGCTATCCTTGGTATTTTCTCTGTTCTTGTACATCACCTCCTCATTGAATATCACGTCCTTGTTTCTGATGATCTTCTTGCTCTTCTCATCCCAAAGGCGATACCCGAACTCATCAATACCGTATCCAATGAATGTGCACTTCTGTGACTTAGCTTCTAGCTTGTCCCTGACATGGTCACTGATATGAACATAAGCCACACAACTAAATACACGCAAGTGTGAGAGATTTATCTTCTTGTCACTCCAAACCTCCTATGGAATCCCAAAATCTAATGGAACTGATGGCCCATGATTAATAAGGTAGGCTGTTGTATGTACTGCATCTGCCCAAAATATCTTAGGCAGGCCTGCATGTAACCGCATTCTCCTGACACGCTCTGTCAAGGTCCTGTTCATCCTCTCTACAATGTCGTTCTGCTGCAGCGTCCCTGGAGTAGTCCTCTCTAACCGAATATCATTCGTTGCACAGAACCTCTTGAACTCCTCCAGCTCATATTCCCCACCATTGTCTGATCTCAGATGTAGGCATATAAAATTGCTTAGAGGTTCCTTAGCATAGCTCGGCACAAACCGACGAACCAACGAGGCGACGAGGTTGACGAATCGCACGCAAGCAACGGAATACATCCATTCGAGCATGGAATCAAGCCAACGGTTCGGGGAATCAACGAGTCATTCAAACAAAAGCGGACTCGGACGAATCACGATCGAATCAAGATCGGTTTCGGACTCGAACTCAGAAATGGATTTACTGCCAAATCAGGATTCGGATCGACTGCCAAATCAGGTCAACAAATCGAGTCCAGACAAATCAACCGCACAACCGAATCACGGACGAAACCAGACAAAACAACAAAACAAAACGACAAAACCCAAACGCCTAAGGGGGCTCGGCCAAAGCCGAGCCACCCATGGGCGGCTCGGCCCAGTGCCGGCCACCCATGGGTGGCCAACCCGAATCTGTGCGCGGGCACAGTTCAGAGAGCCTATAAATAGGCTCCCCTTTGTTCATTTGAAAAGTTTGGAACTTTGAGAGCCGAAACTCTGCCGAATTGAAGATCGAGCTTGGAGTTTTGAAGACTTGAGGACTTGAATATTCAGATCTGATTCTCGGCGAGCGTCCACGTCACAAAAGGCAGGAGTTCGAGAGAGGTAAAGCTCAGATCTGAGATCTACACGAAACTACACTCCGGATCAAAGCTTGGCCTTTGATCCCGAGATTTGGACGATTATTTCCTTGGTGAACTAATCCTCCCCGGCTATTATTTCCTTGGTGAAATAATACCCGTCGTACTGCGTAGATCCGACCGGATCTAGATCTCGCGGTGGTCCACGGATAAACCCCGGCGCAGGCGAAGAACCCACAAAGCGAGTGACCGCAAAACAGGAGCTCGCGATTTGTTCGACAAACAAGGTAATCCTCCCCGGCTATTATTCCCTTCGCGGAATAATACCCGTCGAATCGTGTAGATCCGACCGGATCTAGATCGCGCGGTGGTCCACGGATTAACCCCGGCGTCGGCAAAGAACCCACACAAAGCGAGCGACCGCAAAACAGGAGCTCGCGATTTGTTCAAAAGGAGAAAGTTGTAATTTTTATTTTTTTTTCTTTGATTCATTGTAACCGGATCTAAAAAAAG
>NC_033797.1:6258016-6272963 GCF_001876935.1 Asparagus officinalis
CCTTCAAAATGAGACAGCTGAGCTTAAGGCTCTCCATACTTTGCTTTGACATGAACCTTCAAAATGAGACAGCTGAGCTTAAGGCTCTCCATACTTTGCTTTGACATGAACCTTCAAAATGAGACAGCTGAGCTTAAGGCTCTCCATACTTTGCTTTGACATGAAAAGGGAACAAACGAATAGGGGCCGCGATAATAAATAACATGGCCCATGCTTTTTTTGTAAGCTAGCTCTCGCTCGTTTGCCTCCTCTATTCACAACATCAAATCCATGTGGGTATATGAACGGGATTGGTTTCTTTGAAACAAGTAGCCTCGTCAAGTAATATAATGGCATCTCCAACAGCTTCTCTAAAATTTTTTTCAAAATGAGAAAGCAAAAGTTATATTCTCTAACTAATTTTTACACCAACTCCAACAACTTCCCTATTTTGAAGAATCACTTTTTTCCTCCAAAATTTGGAGAATGCTGCAGATTTGGGGAAGCTTCCCTATTTTTCCTCCTTCATCCTTATTTTGGAGAATGAGATGGAGAATCTGTTGGACCAAAAAACTAACTAAATTCTCCAAAAGTGAGAAATAGAGAAGCTGTTGGAGATGCTCTAACAAGTAAAACTTGGTTCAAGCGGTGTTAATGTTTGATTATCATCATCGGCGGTTGACAAAGTTGCCATAGAGCCTAGTAATCTTTTGGTGCGGTCCAAACCTTAGCAATTATTGCCAGGTTGGAGCCAGCTTGCTGTTGGCGAGTCCTATCCATCGAAAAGGGGAAATCTTGGTACCGCACGGTTTGCTTACCTCGACTGAAGCCTGTATCTCAGCTTGTACGGTTTGAATCTTTTAGAGCAGTCAATCCCCACTCTTTCATATACGCTGAGATATCATGTCTTCCTCATTTAGTAAGAAAAATTAAATTTCGTTATTCAAGCCATACACGTTGTAGACTTGAAAAGATATTAGAGGGGACACGATGCATGGGATCCTTTGCTTAAAATGTATATTAGGTACACACATAGATTGCAAAAGATAAGGTGTGGCAAGGGAAGGGGAGGGGAAATAAAGTGCCAGAGAGAGAGTATGCAGACTTTTATCCCTTCCTTCGCTTTCCCTTCTTTTATCCCCCGATTTGGAGGGCAAGATTTTAGTTTAATTTTCCACTCATTTTTTTTCTCTATCCTTCTAAATTGAACTCCCAAACAAATGTAAACCAAAATTTCCCTTCCACTTACCTTCTCTACCCTCCATCCAAACAGGGAGTTATGTACATTTTCCCTCCCCTCACACCACCTAATCTCTTTATCTTGAAACCCTCAGAAATTCTAACACCTCACTCTGCTTCCCCTCCTAGGCTCCTACCAAACCAAATCTTATTGACAATAGCAAGGGGGAAAAAAATTACAAATATGGCAATTTCAGCTGAAGTTGTATGCCACTGATTTTATAGCAAATTGTGGACTTGAGCTTCTTATATATATATTAGTGAAGGGTTTTGAAACTGTAATGTGCCATTATGCAGTCATTAGAATTCATTCATAATGTTACCAGAAGCCACGTACCTCATGGAAGCTTCTTCCTCTTCATCATGACGGTTGTCCCTCCTCGCTTGTGATCTTTTGTCCTTTTCTACAAACATCTTTCTTCAAATTAATTATTTACAGAAAGAAAAAGGTAAACAATTCAAGTTAATCTATTGCAGAAATGGAGAAAATAGCTCATCACTTCTAGACAAAGCTCATTTGGAGCTGCTACCAATTGCATAAAGTGAAGGCCCACTTACAAAATTATTGCTTGCCCCTACCTAGCTTATTCTGGTGCTTGGGACCATCTACATTCGAATACCTTAAGATCAACAAGCTCTCAAATCATTACCAAGGAATAGCAAATAAACAAGTGAATTGATGTCTCTGATACTTTATACATTTCGGTCTAAACGATGGTAGAGAAAGGGTAGGCAATTAGGTAGCCTGGTCCCCTTTATTCGCATAAATATCGAATGACTGAAATGATTGTATCGAGGATGTGGGGACGTTGATCAAAGAATAGTGTTCGGTCAATGCGCATTAGACACATGAAACTAGAATCTAATACATTAGTGGGATCCAATCAAACTCTACTGGGTTTGAATATAATGAGGATGGTCTTGGTTTTTACAAAAAAATAAAAATAAAAATAAATAATAAATAAAATTCAGACCTCACAATCTGAATCAATTCAGAATTTCGAGTTACAAATAAAACATCCTCCAAATCCATGACTCGTGAACATCCCTCGCGTGACGAAAGATTGTGTAGCAAAAGATTGGACAAATGTGTCCATCAACTTAAAACTTTATGAACGACGCGACGAAAAATGATCGTGTTGTACAAGAGTCGTCTCTATTCAAAATTCAAATCCCATCTCATTGAACTTACCGCGTAGTTATCGTACAAATTAGTAACTGTGTCGCCAATCAAACCACGAAGGGAACACACTAGCTCCCGTACAAGTCACTATTCTACTCCATGTACGAATCCATTTTCTGATGCAATATTTTCCTTTTAGAACAATTCTTTTTTAAGGGTCTGTTTGGTTGATCTCAAAAAGAACAATTTCATTCATTTCCATCCCTAAAATTCACCCCCAACATCCAATAAAATATTATTTTCATCCAACAACTCATCCACAACATCTAATAAAATATATTTTCATCCAACAATGTATCCACCACATCTAATAAAATATTATTTTCATCCAACAACTCATCCACCACATCTAATAAAATATTATTTTCATCCACAACATCACTCAACTCATCTCATCTCATCATTTCAAGTCACTCACATCATCCAATAAGATGGTGACAACTCATCTCATCTCATCATTTCAAGTCACTCACATCATCCAATAAGATGGTGACAACTCATCTCATCTCATCATTTCAAGTCACTCACATCATCCAATAAGATGGTGACAACTCATCTCATCTCATCATTTCAAGTCACTCACATCATCCAATAAGATGGTGACAACTCATCTCATCTCATCATTTCAAGTCACTCACATCATCCAATAAGATGGTGACAACTCATCTCATCTCATTAACATTTTATTTCCACCAATTTCCTCCCAAAAAGCTAGGAAAACTATTTTCTTATGTGTGGGTCACATCATCTAATAATATAATGACAACTCATCTCATCTCATTTATTTTCTTATTTTTAAGAATGAACCAAACAAAAAAAAAAACCTATTATAAGAAATATGTTTCTTATAATTCATTTCCTTATTTTTTTCGCCAACCAAACAACATCAAAACAAATTTTCTTAAAAAATCACTCACATCATCCTATAATAAGGTGACAACTAACATCATCCCATCTCCATTTCTTTGATTTTCTTCTTTTTTTAAAGCCAACCAAACATTCCCAAAACAACTTTTCTTAGAAATGGTTTTCTATTTCTTTGATTTCCCTCTTTTTTTAGGCAAACAAACAGCCCCTGAGAGTCATTCGTGCGCCATGCATCAATGTCCCTGGCACCCTGCCATTTTGTACGAGAACAGATATGGCCCCAAACGAATGGGCCCTAAAAGATTCCATGGCCATCGATGGGCTTCATGACCCAAACCAAAACAAAATAAAAGACAAACAAAGCGTCATGATTCTCCAAGGTCCGCTGAGCAAACAACGCTCAGTTACGGACACGCGGAGGGAGGAGGTGCCTTCAATCTATTTCGATTCGTTGATAATGACATCAACGAATTGAAATAGAACTTCAAACGCATTTCCAAGTCTCAGATTGGGTGGGTTTGGTGAAGGATGGTCCAAAATGAGACATGTAAGGCTCCCCATTCCCTCATTTGATATCAGATAAAAGCAAAAGATGGGACGAAAATTGAAGCCAGAACATGCTTTTGTTTGTTTGTTTGTTTGTTGCATAGCTACATATTTTGGGTCCCTACTCCTTAACACAATTGATGGAATACTGAATTCTCTAAGTCCTACTACCGTATGAGAATCTCTGCTCAGTTATGATTGTTGTGATATCGCATGCGTTACTTGTTTAACTCTACTCAGGTTTTGTGTCAAGTTCGCTCGTTGTCATCCTGTGTTTGCTCTGTACTAGTTATGCAGGTTAGTCCATTGAGCTCCTCTTCCATAAGGCCACTCTCCGTTTCCTCAGGGGGTTCCGTTCTCATTCTTCCAGCTATTGTTTTCTTTTAAAAGGATTTTATTCACTCCAAAAGAGAAAAAGTAATAGCAATAGCAACGGTAGGTGCATCACTCTGTAAGTCTATACTTTGTAACTAATAATACAATTGCATAAGGTTGACCCTCGATGAGGTTGATAGTGTACACTTGCTGGAGGACTATTTGCTTTGATAATGCAGAATCGTTGAAGTGTACACTTTTCTTGTGCAATTAGTAGTCTGTTTGAATTGATAGAGTTGAAAACTATAGCATACTGAAGCTCACCGTTCTCTCAGTTAAGCAACGATTAACTCCTACCATACAGAAAATGATAAAACAACTACTTGGTTGAACATTTTTAAAAATATAGCGTCACTGTATTGCATGAGAGAGGCTAATGACTGACATACCAGCATTCGTGTCTTTGTATCGACATCATAAGGCTTGAAGCTATGATCAGCTGATGGCTCCTGTTTCAGCAAACAACACGAAAATAAGCGCAGTTGGAGAAGCAAGCAGCGCCAGACATATTAAAATGAACGACTAAGCTTGGATGCTATTTACTGCAATATGAGTTGCATACAGCCCAATTTGAATCAAGCTGAACAACTAATTCATCAAATCAAGCTGTGGAGCAATAGTGTCTTATAATTGGGGAGCTAGATGTAAGTCCAAATTCATCTGACTTCTGCCTTCAAAACACATAAACTTCACCGTATTACTAAATAAGGCCTTCTCGACACGAGGCTCTATAATCTTCACTAAACTGGTGAAAAATTCAACTTATTCAACTCAAATTTTATTATAAAGCAGACGCTTGGTGCATGGTTCATTAACTATGTTTCAAACTTCATCAAACAAAACACCTTGTGTACAAGCCCACTGTTGAAGTTTGAAGCTAGATTTAGATCAATACAAGCTATAGAAACTATCTACTACCAAGCAATTATAAACAATTTTATCATGAACCGACTGCAATGTTTAAAGAACAAACAGTCACAGGTCAGGAAAACAAAAGGAGCAAGAACTATTATTTACAGGAAGAATAATAAGATATCCACTCATGAGAAAGTTGGAGATGTAACATCAATTTTTAGCTATAACTAATGTTCCTATGAAGTTTTATTCATCTAACTCTTCGAGCAACCACTTGCGAATTAAATTGTATAAATAGATACTTGGAAGCATAAATATATCAACATAACCCCCAACTTTACCAAAGGAATAAACCAATTATTCTATTACATGACAAAATAAAATCCTAACGCCAAGACACCCAATAACGCTACCGATGCAACTAATATGCTGGTATTTAACTTCCCGTAGAATATAAACAAAGCTAGCTGGCCCTTGATTGACCCTCCCATCTCCAACCAGCATAACAATGATGAGAAGAATATCAGCTAAGCTAGATACTAACTTGGGACACAGGTCTCCCGTGAATTTAAGGATAGATATGCCATTTGCAAGAAGAATCTAGTGGTTTTTGACTCCATATTCCTTAATGGTTACTTCAACCTCGCAAAAATGGATGAGCGCATATAAAGCTAATAGCACGTAATAAATCTCAAAAACTCAAAAGCTTAATAAACAAAAACTAAACATGTACTTAGAGATACAGACATAAAACGTGCGGACCATCCTATCCTAGGAGAAAGGCCTTCAACCCCATCCCTGATTCCCTAATCTTACACTTTATTAGGTTCCATGTTCAACCAGACCAAAATCCAGACTAACAGTAAATAAGATGCTAGGAGCGACAAAATCTTCTGCAATGAACAATTTAACATAGAATACAGCGCATGCATATGTGAGCAGGACCAGATGAACCAAGGGGTAAACGATAATCTAGGTCCAAGTTTTGAAAAAGGAGCGCCAACAGTGCACACATGTTTTTGAAAAACTTCAATCATTAGATAACTAGTAAATTGAGTATAGATGACATGGATGAGATCCAAGATTGATACACCCGCTGCTAACTATTAATTAGAAACTAACCCTGAATGCATGCGTAACTACAAACAAAGCTAAAGGCTAAATGGGAAATTCCATTCCCCCTAAATTTGTTCAGGCCACAAAAATGCCCCCATAGCATAAGCCCTCTTCTCCTCAAGAGAGCCAACACATGCCAGTCCATACTCTCTGAGCAATATATCCACTTTCCTCTCCTCCATCCTTTGATAATCCTCCTTCCTGTATCGAGGGTAATGCAGTGGCATCTGAAACCCAGCGCACCACGTACCACCTCCATTCACCCTACCACTTGAACAATAAATCTCATTGTGGTTACTATGACTTGTACCTTCAGCCTCTCTAAGATTCACAATCCTCATATCCTTCGATAACTTTGATGGAAACCATTTTTCAACTTCACCGCTTTTTGGGCAATTGACCATCTTGGTGCCAATCGCCTGAAGGAACCACTGAAGGGCCATTCTTATGCTTCTCAAACTTCAAGCTGGAAGTAAAGTAGAAGTTTTACTCTCTCGTAATGCACAACAGCAAAGGTACCCAAATATATACACCAGGTGCACAAAGGCATGACTAGACGAGAAGTTATGCATGACTCAACAAGAAGTAATGCATGACTCACGCATGCACTAGACTTTCACATTTTTATTAGAGTGCAATAACTCACTAGAGTGATTTTTCTCTTCTTGATACGTTTGGTGATAAAAGCAATTCTCATTGGTGGAACTCCTACTGCCATTTACATGTCCTAAGTTCCAGTTTGCGCAAGAGATAAGGATTTCTGTGTAGGATTTGATATTGATGTTTATGAAACTACTTGCTGTCATCATCTCCAGTTTGAGCTAAAACCTTTCATACCCTTCAGATGTTATTGGGCATATATTAGATTCTCATAACATTACTTTCCACATGCTTTTGACAAAGGTAATGGAGATAGCCAAATGATTCTGATTTGGTGCCACTGTTTTCGAGAAAAGTGGGCTCTAAAGTAGTACAAGTTCCAGCTTTAATTCAAGATCTCTACAATGGACAAGCGATAAACGCGATGCCGGAAGAATCTTAACTATTCTACAAAGCACTGAATAGATTGAGAGACAAAGAGATCAAAGGTTGAAGCCACCTACGGGTTCCTCTACACGATCTACTCAACCAAGCATTGAAAGGATCGTAAGTAAGATCTATCTTATCCAAAGCATCCCAGAACTCCTCTATAAAAGATTGAGTCTGGAATACTTTGGAGGGGGTATCTGTAGGCGTCAAAAAATGCTGAAAGATATCCAAATACAATAAGATCTATCTTATCCAAAATATCCCAGACTCCTCTATAAAAGAATGAGTCTGGAATACTTTGGAGGGGGTATCTGTAGACGTCAAAAAATGCTAATGGATATCCAAATACAGCTTAAAAGGAGATCATCCAAAGATCAAAAGAACATAAGAAACAAGTGTTTGCTGTCTCGGGCGCCAGACAGTGTTTTACTGTTTGGAGGCTGTCTCGCCGTGCGAGACAGAATTTACTGTCTCGCACGTGAGACAGCTTTCAGATGGTCAAAACTACCTTTGCATCTGCCCTACACGTGGCCACTAACTGTTCAAGAACGTGGGAAACGTCGTGGGCGAGAATCACGTTGATAACTGCCAGAATAACGGAGTTTAAAACGTGGGAGAGCGGTTACAATGAGAAACTGCATTTTCCGAGACAGTATTTACTGTCTCGCTGGGCGAGACAGCAAATTTACTGTCTCGCTGGGCGAGACAGCAAACACTGTCTCGCCCGCCGAGACAGCAAATGCTGTCTCGCGAGCACTGTTCATCCAGAGGGTTATAAATACCCCCCGAAGGCCATTTTCACAGAGGGCTTCCAGCAGAGATCCAAAGCTGATCATTTTGAGCACTTCAGAGCAATTCAGAGCAGAGAGAGGGCAGAGTACTCGAGCTTCAGCAACTCCTTGATATTCAGGCTTTGGTGCTGATCTTACGGCCAATCCTTGATAATCAGGCTTTGACTTGATTTCAAGAAGAACGACTATCTTACATCGATAAGATATCGTTTCAATTTCTCACTTCGATAAACGAAGTCAGAATCATAAACCCCTCACGGTTCAATCAGAATCTGTGATTTGGTGGTCCACGAGTCAAAGCGCTCCCGGCACAGGCAAAGATCCCATGAAAGCAGTGATCCAAACAACGATCCTGCGTTTATTTTCTCAAGAGTTGTAATTTTCTTTTTGTTGTGTAAAAGAGTCTTATAAAAAGGCTGTTTTTTACATACTCCAACAGGTATATGAGTCTAAACTGTTTCCTTTCTTTCACGGGAAGTTCCTGGAGAATACCATGCTTGATATTCTTAAGGATAACCCGGACACCCAACTGAGTATAATACCATACCCAGTTTTGCAAAGGAAGCTGGGGGTGGATGATTCATGTAACGGGAAGTTCCCAAAAGAAATCCATATAGTGTATTCTTAGGGATAATCCGGTCACCACAGCAAGGTAATGAATAAGAAATTCCCATCCAAATTCTCACCGCGTCTGTGCACTCAACACTCTCCCCCTCTCGATTCCCCCAATGAACGAGAGCGATCAAACCTTCCTACAGTTAGGATCGTCTCAAATCTCCCGATTGGTCAAACCTTCCTACAGTTAGGACCACAACCAAAATCCCCCTCTCGATTCCTCCAATGAACGAGAGGTCCACAGATCGAGCGATCATAAAAATGTTTTTCTGGTCCTCTTGATTCTCTCCATGAGCAAGAGGTCCACTTTCAGTTCGGAGTCCCTTTTCGATAAACGAAAGAACTCCTTCCCTTTTTCTCTTTGGTTAAACCTTGTTCATGGTTATAACCGGAGTTGAAAATACCACTTCGATAAACGAAGGACCCATTTTCAGTTTAGATAACTCATCCTATAAAAGGCAAGTTTATCTAAATTTTCCAGATTCTCGGAGTGGACACCCCACTTCTAGTTTCTTCTTCGCTGGAAATAGAATATAAAATTCTTCCTTTCCAGAATCAGGGAATAGAATATAAAATTCTTCCTTCCTTGTCTGTTGGGTTCGCCTTCACCCTAAAAGAAGACCGGGAAATAGAATATAAAATTCTTCCTTTCCCGCACCGATCTTTCCAAAATTTGTCAATTTAGGATTCATCCTAGGAAGTTTATCCCGAATCCTAAGCAGGGATAAGTCTGCGCCTAACACGCGCTGCCGGTTTAGTCTTTTTCCGTAGAAAAAGACACCAGAGTTCGATTCTGGGGTATTCTATCCTGAAACCTAAGCAAGGATAAGTCTGCGCTTAACCCGCGCCGCCGGTTAGTTCTTAACCGTTAAAAAGAACACCCGTTCACATATTCAACATTGTGGCAGGTTGTTATTAATAACACCAAAATCCATGCCTTACACGCATGGGGAATTTCATCCTGAAACCTAAGAAAGGATATGCCGACGCCTAACACGCATCGCCGGTTTAGTCTTTCTCCGAAGAAAAAGGCACCAGAGTTCGATTCTGGGGAATTTTATCCTGAAGCTTAAGTAGGGATAAGTCAGCGTCTAAAACACGTTGCTGGGTAGCCTATTCCCATAACAATGGCGAAGTCTACATATTCGAAGTTGTAGCATCAAGTCTAAGGGAGTTCATTCCTTTAGCACAACGTCACATGCGGAACGGATTTAGATAATCCGCATGCTAGCCCGACTCAAACGGTAGTCGGTAAAGGCTAATCAAACCCGGTAAAGGCTGGGGGTTAGCCAAAAATCCTAGAGTCAACGCCTAACACGCGTCGACGGGTAGTCTATTCCCGTGAGAAAGACGAAGTCTACGTATTCAATATCGTAGCACTAAGAGCGTTAACTCTCTTAGCACAACGTCACATGCGGAACGGATTTAGATAATCCGCATGCTAGCCCGACTCAAACGGTAGTTGGTAAAGGCTTATCAAACCCGTTGATGGCTGAGGGTTTTCCAAAAATCCTTAAATACGAAAGTCGCTGACGCATCAGCTTCATTAGTTGGTCTCGTGACTTGAACATCCAACGACGTTCAAAACCCTAAGGTCAACGCCGGTCAACGCGTAACCCTAGGTCAACGCCAGTTAACGCGTTGCGATCAAAAAGTCAACATACGACATTCAAAACCCGAGGGTCAACCCCGGTCAACGCGTAACCCTAGGTCAACGCCAATCAATGCGTTGCAATGAAAGAATCCTTACTCCG
Organism: Asparagus officinalis; assembly: GCF_001876935.1. NCBI lineage: Eukaryota > Viridiplantae > Streptophyta > Magnoliopsida > Asparagales > Asparagaceae > Asparagus > Asparagus officinalis. The sequence goes on from NC_033797.1 coordinate 6,268,366, forward strand.
AAAAGTATACGAGTATAAACTGCTTCTTTATACTCCAATAAGGTATATGAGTATAAACTATTCCCTATTTTTGGTTGAGAAGTTCTTGGAGAATATTTTTATAAATATTCTTAAGGATAACTCAACAACACTACGCCGGACAACGCGTCGCAAATAAAAACTCAACGCCAACAATCGATGGTCAGCTAAAGATTAGAAAATCAGGAATCGACTTCAAGTTTAAAATTCCGACAACGGTCAGACAATAAATGCAGCACCGGAACTCTTACAGACATTCGACAAAGCACCGAATAGCCTGGAGAATTGAAGGAATCAAGAACGGAAGTCATTCCAAGGTCCCATCACACCGACTGAAGGTGGGGACAATCATATCCAAAGTATTCCAGACTCTTCTATAAAAGAACGAGACTGAAATACTTTGGAGGGGGTATCTGTAGGCGTATAAAATTGCTTATAGGTCCCTTAGCACAGTTCGGCATAAACCGACGAACCAACGAGGCGACGAGCTAAACACGAGCGTCAGTCCACAACGAATACATCCATTCGCGTGCGGAATCAAGCCAACGGTTCGGGGAAACGGAACCCAAACACCCTGAGGGGCTCGGCCGAAACCGAGCCACTTCAGGGTGGCTCGGCATGAGCCGAGCCACCCAGGGGTGGCCGGCCACTTGTGGCCGAGCCACCTCAGCCCAGATCTGTGCCTAGGCACAGATCTGGGTGCCTATAAATAGGGCAAGGGTGGTTCATTTGAAAAGGTTGGATTCTTTGGAGGCGAAGCCCTGCTGGATTGAAGACTCAGATCTAAAAAAGATTCAAACTTTAGGGCTTCGAGGACTTGCTCATCCAGATCTGGTGCTCGGCGATCGTCAACGCCAAATAAGGCAAGAGTTCGAGAGGACCGGATCTTAGATCTACGCAGGCGTACTCCGGATCAAAGCTTGGCCTTTGATCCCGAGATTTGGGCGATTGTTTCCTTAGTGAATCAATCCCCCCGGCTATTATTTCCTTGGTGAAATAATACCCGTCGTACTGCGTAGATCCGACCGGATCTAGATCTTGCGGTGGTCCACGGATAAACCCCGGCGCAGGCAAAGAACCCACACAAGAGAGCGACCGCAAAACAGGAGCTCGTGATTCGTTCGACACAAAAGGAGAAAGTTGTAATCTTTGTTTATTTTTATTTGATTTTCATTGTAACCGGATCTTATAAAAAGACTGGATCTTTGTAACTCAAAAAGTTGTTATTTAAGATGGCAATGGAATCAATTATGAAGAAAGACACGATTTTCACCGCGAACATCAGACACTTCACCTTTAGATCTGTCTCATTCTCCACCATGGCCTTCCACTTCTTGAAGATTCTAAACACCTCTGACTTGTGCTTCATGAAGTAGATCCACACATTTCTCGAGTGATCGTCGATGAAGGTGACATAATATCTCGAACCGCCAAAAGAAGACACACTGGCTGGACCCCATACAGCTGTATGAATCAACTCTAGCTTCTGAGCCTTAGGTGGCATTCCACCCTTCTGAAAACTAACCCTCTTCTGCTTCCCAAAGATGCAGTCTTCACAAACCCCGATTTCCACGGCGTCGATCCCGGTTAGCTTTCCTTGTGAATGCAAAATCTTCATCCCCTTTTCGCTTATGTGCCCTAGCCTGTTGTGTCACAGATCTGTACTCTCTTTGCCAGCTGCAATTGCGAGGGTGTCACTCGTATGTAAGGTGAGGTAGAGAGTTCCTAGTTTGTTACCTTGAGTAACTATCATCGTACCGTTGGAGATCCTCCACGAATCCCCAGTGAATGTCGAAACATAGTCTTATGTTATAAGTTGTCCCACCGAAACAAGATTTCTCTTCAGTTTCGGCACGTGTCTCACGTTCTTCAAGGTCCACTTAGATCCCTTCATCTGAATCTGTACTTCACCCTTTCCAACAATATTACAGGGCTCGTTGTTCCCCAGATATACTTTTCCAAAGGCCCCTGCTACATAATTCTGAAATAGCTTCCTGTTAGCAGTGGCGTGGAAAGAGGCTCCTGAATCGATGACCCAAGAATCCGAATCGTTGTCCATTGTAAGAATCAAGGCATCCTGCACGATATGAGCCTTCTGCTCACCCGCATTCTTCTTTGAACTTTTGCAGACTGAAGACATATGGCCCTCCTGGCCACAGTTCCAACACTTTCCTTTGATAGGTCTAACCTTCGAGTTCGACCTCTTCTTTACTAATTTCGACCGATTCCTGTTCTGGTTTCCTTTCTTCTGGCTTCTACCTCTCTGCTCGAAACTTAGAGCTGAACCTGAACCTTCTGATTCGGACGATTTCCTTCTAACCTCCTCGGACAGAATCATGCTAACAACCTCACTAAGGTTCAACTTCTCCTTCCCCGTCGAATTACTGATTGCCGTCACACAACCTGCCCAACTATCTGGCAACTGCGATAGAATCAATAGGGCTTGTACTTCGTCATCAAACGTGATGTCCACGGAGATAAGCTGATCAACAATTATGTTGAACTCGCTGAGATGCATCGTGAAGGACCGTCCTTCTGCCATCTAGAGGTTGAAAAGAGTTTTGACTAGATGCACCTTGTTTGCTGCCGACGGTTACTCGTACATCTTCGCGAGCGCTTCTATAAGCCCCACCGTCGTCTTCTCCTTCAGAATATTACGGGCTACTGATTTGACGAGCGACAACCGGATTTGCCCTAGAGCCTTCCTATCCAGTACCTCCCAATCATCATCTGACTCCTCCTTCTTCTTTCCCTTTTCCTTACCCATCAACGAGCGATACAAGTCCTTCTGGTACAGATAGTCCTCTATCTGCGACTTCCAGTAGGCGAAGTCTGAACCGTCAAACTTCTCAATCTTTGATTTGATTTCCTCTGCCATGGCTCTCTTTCACACAAATTACTAAACGAAGCTCTGATACCAGTTGTTGGGGATTCAAAATAATCAAATCAAATCTGTACCCTTCCGGATCTTGTGTTTGAGAGTTGAGCAAGAAAAAAATTCACCACAAATCAAAGATAAAAACCGGATCTTGTGTTTGAGAGTTGAGCAAGAAAAAAATTCACCACAAATCAAAGATAAAAACTTGTAGGAAAGTAAACAAGAAAGAACACACCAGATTTAACGAGGTTCGGCAACGTGCCTACGTCCTCGGGAGCCACATCACACAATTATTTGATTACTTGAAGAAGATTACAATGCTTGCAATTGGCCTCTCTCTCTCTCTCTCTAAGATTTCTAATCTCAAAGATCCCTCAAAACCCTCTTTGTTCGTGCTCTTTTTCTCTCTTAAACCCTAAAGGGACGTGTTTCTATTTATAACAAAACACAGTCTCAAACAGATTAGGATTCTAAAATGAGTTTGTCACACCCTGGTGTGGCGCAGACCACATCCATGGCAGACAGGGCAGACTCTGCCACACCCTGGTGTGGCGTAGACCACACCCATGGCAGACAGGACAGACTCTGCCACACCCTGGTGTGGTGCAGACCACACCCATGGTCTGTCTTAAATTTTCATGTGATTGTTGATTTTGATTCTAGGTTTGGGTCTCCACTTTCAAGACCAACAGGATCATCCTATTATATAACTTTCATGCATAAACAACCCTTCCAGCTTGATATACCCGGTTTAGAAAGTATTATCATTCTCAATTTTAAGCTTTGCCAAACCCTCCACCTCTGTTGAAATGTGATTCAAGCCTCTCTTGATCAAGTCAAATCAGTTAGCTATTATTTAGGAGAAAGTTATTATCAATAGTGTAAGTAGTTCTGTTTGTTTAAAATTGCAAAAGTGATCCACGTTCTTAGGCAGGTTGTTAGACGTGGTTAGTGGGAGTCAGTTTCTTATTCTAATTCTATTTAATCTTGTAGTTGTAATTAGTTTCAATTAAGAAGATCAGGCAGACAGGACAGACTCTGCCACACCCTGGTGTGGTGCAGACCACACCCATGGTCTGTCTTAAATTTTCATGTGATTGTTGATTTTGATTCTAGGTTTGGGTCTCCACTTTCAAGACCAACAGGATCATCCTATTATATAACTTTCATGCATAAACAACCCTTCCAGCTTGATATACCCGGTTTAGAAAGTATTATCATTCTCAATTTTAAGCTTTGCCAAACCCTCCACCTCTGTTGAAATGTGATTCAAGCCTCTCTTGATCAAGTCAAATCAGTTAGCTATTATTTAGGAGAAAGTTATTATCAATAGTGTAAGTAGTTCTGTTTGTTTAAAATTGCAAAAGTGATCCACGTTCTTAGGCAGGTTGTTAGACGTGGTTAGTGGGAGTCAGTTTCTTATTCTAATTCTATTTAATCTTGTAGTTGTAATTAGTTTCAATTAAGAAGATCAATATCATAAGCTTCTTCCATTGTTAACAGTGTGAATAAACAAGTTTCTTCTTCCTCTGTTATTCCAACAGTTTTGGTATCAGAGCCAGTTCACAATGCAGATCAATGGATCAGGAAGCAGCAATGGTACATCTTAATTGCCAATTTTTAAAGGTATAAACTACTATTTTTGGAGCTTGAAGATGACAACCTTGTTCAAGTCCCAAGAGTTGTGGGGATTTGTTGAGAG
>NC_033797.1:6272993-6286835 GCF_001876935.1 Asparagus officinalis
GGGAGAAAAGGAAGAAGGACTCTAAGGCTCTGTTCATGATCCAACAAGCCTTAGATGATGAGATCTTCCCCCGAATTGCCTCGGCTACTACATCAAAGGAAGCATGGGATATTCTAAAGCAAGAATATCTTGGAGACAAAAAGGTGATCACAGTTAGGCTGCAATCACTGAGAAGGGAGTTTGAAACAACTCTCATGAAGGACAAGGAGTCTGTGCAAGACTATTTGTCACGTGTGTCAGGTGTAGTGCAACAAATGAGGTCCTATGGGGAAACCATGTCAAATGAGCATGTGGTTGGGAAAGTTCTAAGGAGTCTTACCAGCAAGTTTGATCATGTGGTGGCTGCCATAGAAGAGTCAAAGGATATGTCTACCTATACCTTTGATGAGTTGATGGGGTCTCTACAAGCCCATGAAGAGAGGCTTAATAGATCCACTGACAAGAAGGAGGAGAAGGCATTCCAAGTCAAAGATGACTCATCTAAGGAAAGAACAGGGCAGTACAATGGAAGAGGAAGAGGAAGAAGTGGATTCAGAGGAAGAGGTCGTGGCAGAGGAGGCCAGTCAAATGATCACAGAGATCATCAATCTCAGTCATACAAGAGTGCAATCAAGTGCTATTATTGCAAGAAAACTGGTCACAAGGAGGCAAGTTGCTGGAAGAAAGAAAGAGATCAAGGAGAGCAGAAGAATGACCAGAAATCCAACTTTGTGGAGCAAGAGGAGAGGTTGTTCATGACACAAAGTGGGTCTCGAAATAATGAGTCTGGTGTGTGGTACATTGACAGTGGTTGTTCCAATCACATGTCAAGCATGAAGTCCATGTTCAAAGAGCTTGATGAGTCTAAAAAAAGTAAAGTTAGACTCGGTGATGACAAGCAGTTGACAGTTGAAGGAATTGGCACAGTTGCAATCAAAACTGAACAAGGTAACACTAAACTTTTACATAATGTGCAGTATGTTCCACTGTTAGCCTATAATTTGCTAAGTGTTGGACAATTAATATGCTGTGGCTTCTCTGTGTTATTTGATGATGAGTCATGTGTGGTCAGAGATAAGAAAACCAATGAAGTTGTGGTTAAAATCTTCATGGGAAGAAACAGAATGTTTCCTTTGAATTTGCTTAAGAAAGTGAGCAAAGCTTTGACTGTAAAAGGAGATGATGATGCTAAGTTATGGCATCTGCGTTATGGACACTTGAATGTGCAGGGTCTGAAGTTGTTGAGTACCAAAGGAATGGTAAATGGTTTACCAAAGATTGGTGAACTCGAGCTATGTGAAGGGTGCATATATGGGAAGCAATCCAAGGGTTCATTTCCAAGAGGAAAAGCCTGGAGAGCAAGTGACTGCCTTGAGCTGCTTCATGCTGATCTGTGTGGACCAATGCAGACTGAATCTCTAGGAGGAAGCAAGTATTTCTTCCTAATAACAGATGACTACAGCAGAATGAGCTGGGTGTACTTTCAGAAGGCAAAGTCTGAGTCATTTGAGAACTTCAAAAAATTTAAGGCTTTGGTGGAAAAGCAAAGTGGCAAACTTGTGAAATCCTTAAGAACAGATCGTGGTGGAGAGTTCATGTCAAAGGAGTTCACTGAATTCTGTGAAGATCAGGGTATAAGAAGGGAATTGACAGCACCATACACTCCAGAGCAGAATGGTGTGGCAGAGAGAAAGAATAGAACTGTGGTTGAGGAATTGACAGCACCATACACTCCAGAGCAGAATGGTGTGGCAGAGAGAAAGAATAGAACTGTGGTTGAGATGGCTAGAAGCATGTTGAAGGCAAAAGGTCTGCCAAATGAGCTATGGAGTGAAGCTGTAGCAACTGCAGTCTACATCCTCAACATTTCACCAACAAAGGCTGTCATGAATAAGACTCCTTATGAGGCTTGGAGAGGAAAGAAGCCACAAGTAAGTCATCTGAGAATTTTTGCTTGTATAGTATATGCTTTAGTTAATTTGAGAGCCAAGCTTGATGAGAAGTCTGTGAAGTGTGTATTTATTGGCTATGCAACTCAATCTAAAGCATATAGGCTGTATGATCCTCTAAGTGGCAAGGTGATCATAAGCAGAAATGTGGTGTTCAATGAGGATGCAGAATGGAACTGGAAGAAGGAAGAAAATAATGGAGAAAATAAGAGAATTTTTACCTTTGACAGCTCAGATGAACTACCACAAATGACAGAACAAGCTCATGGTTCACCACCAATGTCAGATCAAGGGCAGTCTACACCAAGCTCTCCATCAACTTCCTCAAGCAATCAAAGCTCCTCAACCTCTAGTTCATCAAGTGAATCTCCACCAAGAGGGTTTAGATCATTGGAAGAAATCTATGAAAAATGTGATTTTGCCTTAATTGCTACAGAACCAACAAGTTTTCAGGAAGCTGTGACTGAAGCAGTGTGGCAAACTACAATGGAGGAAGAAATCAAGTCTATTCAGAAGAATAAGACGTGGGAATTAGTGGATCTTCCTACAGGGAAGAATGTGATTGGTTTGAAGTGGGTTTTCAGAACAAAATATAACACTGATGGAAGCATACAGAAGCACAAAGCAAGGCTTGTGGCAAAGGGGTATGCTCAGATTGAAGGAACTGATTTTGAAGAGACTTTCTCCCCTGTAGCTAGATTTGAAACAGTGAGGGTTGTCTTAGCTTTGGCTGCACAACTGAAACTGCCTGTGTATCAGTTTGATGTAAAATCAGCCTTCTTGAATGGTGAACTGCAAGAGGAGGTGTTTGTTGAACAACCTCAAGGCTTTGTTAAGAAAGAAGAAGTGAACAAGGTGTACAAGCTGCACAAAGCTCTGTATGGGTTAAAACAAGCCCCCAGAACTTGGTACAGCAGAATAGATGCTTTCTTCTCTAAGGAAAGCTTTGAAAGAAGTGAGAATGAGCCCACACTATACACCAAGAGACAAGGTACCTCAGAGTTCATAGTTGTCTGTCTTTATGTTGATGATATAATTTATTTTAGTTCATCACATAAGCTGCTAGATGAGTTTAAAGTCTCCATGATGAAAGAGTTTGAGATGACAGACTTGGGTCTGTTGCAGTACTTTCTTGGGTTAGAAGTGAAGCAGAGAAAGAGTGGAATCTTTGTGAGCCAAAGGAAGTATGCACAGGACTTATTGAAGAAGTTTAAGATGGAAAATTGTGATGCTGCTCTCACTCCTATGAACACCAATGAGAAGCTGCAGAGGAATGATGGCACAGAAAAGGCAGATGAGAAGCTGTTTAGGAGCATGGTAGGAGGCTTGAACTACCTTACACACACAAGGCCTGACATTGCCTATTGTGTGAGTGTAGTGTCAAGATATATGCATCATCCAACAAAGCAGCATCTTGGTGCTGCAAAGAGAATATTGAGGTATGTAGCTGGAACAACTGAGTATGGAATCTGGTATGAGAATTCAGATAACTTCAAAATAATTGGTCATACAGACAGTGATTGGGCAGGCTGTATTGATGATAGGAAAAGCACCTTAGGGTCTGTATTTAGCCTTGGTTCTGGTGCTATTACTTGGAGTTCAAAGAAGCAAGAAACTGTTGCATTGTCCTCATCTGAAGCTGAGTATGTAGCAGCAGGATCAGCTGGAAGACAAGCATTGTGGCTAAGGAAGCTGTTGGTTGACTTGGGAAGTGCACAAGAGGAAGCAACTGAGCTATGGTGTGACAACAAATCAACTATTGCTATGACTAAGAATCCTGCGTTTCATGCTAGAACAAAGCACATTGAAGTGCAACATCATTTCATAAGGAAGCTGGTGTCCGATGGGAAGATTGTGTTGAAATTCTGTGGCACAAATGATCAAAATGTAGATTTATTCACTAAGGCTTTAACTCAAGCAAAACATCAGTTCTTCATGGAGAAGATAGGTATGCGAGTGTTTGAATCAAGGGGAGGTGTTGAAATGTGATTCAAGCCTCTCTTGATCAAGTCAAATCAGTTAGCTATTATTTAGGAGAAAGTTATTATCAATAGTGTAAGTAGTTCTGTTTGTTTAAAATTGCAAAAGTGATCCACGTTCTTAGGCAGGTTGTTAGACGTGGTTAGTGGGAGTCAGTTTCTTATTCTAATTCTATTTAATCTTGTAGTTGTAATTAGTTTCAATTAAGAAGATCAATATCATAAGCTTCTTCCATTGTTAACAGTGTGAATAAACAAGTTTCTTCTTCCTCTGTTATTCCAACAACCTCTACACCCCCTCCCCCAACCCCACAAAAAAAAAAGTTCTATATTGAATGGAAGGTCATAAGGCATATCAATCGTGCCAATTTTTATAGCAGGCATCGACCTGTATATTACAGGTAACAGACATATTCATATATAGCCAACTAAAATTATGAGGTAAAAAACCTCTCAATGCTTCTGTATTTCCCTACTACATAATATATACTAATTAGAGTATTATATGCGATTGTGTTGGACTTAAGCCTCTTTGAATTAATTATTTACTTTGCTAGTCAAGAAGACCAACCATCTCAGTACGTGAGTCATCTTGAAGCTTCATTCCATCTCCCTTGTTTCAATACTTATTATCACAACGAACGGTTTACTAATCAACCTCTTCAGATGGGTTAAGAAATAATCCCTCTATTTATAAAGAAAGTAGTAATTCACCCGTGATAGGATTGTATATGGGCGTACATCCCTCTTCCTTAAATCTTCCTCCGGTCTCCTTAATTAATCCCTCTTCCTTAAACCCTTTCCAAATATGCCTTAGTGATTGTATATTACCATTACTTACCATTACTAATGTCGGCCCCGAGTCCACCTTAGCACCCTACTATATATAGTACAAATTTTCAAAGTCTTTAAGTTCTAGTACTCCTTACTTGTCCTGCAGATAACCTAGCCATCAGCCCCTGGTCCGCTTCTGCGGCATCTTCATGGCAGTCGGATCACCGGGAGTTCGTGATACCTGACCTGAGGCCTGACGGTAGTCTACATGGGAAAATTATGTAAAACTTACAAAGTGAGGCCAGAAAGAAAGTACAAAAGGGCTGGCTCAAGATTCTTGAGTTAAAAAAAGTGTTTCCAAACTTAGCCATGACAGGGATTTGTTTCTGTATAATTTGCAGGGTAACCACCTAGTAGCTGTGACAAGAGCAGATTAAAAATGAGAAATTTCAAGAGGGGCCTCAACCTTACATCACATACCCTCAAGAACTAGCTAACATTTCCTTATTCTATATAGTAAAAGAGGATCTGATAAGTTGGAATCTCCACCAAGATGCCAGTCTAGTAAGAAGCTAAGTTTCACTCCTCATTGAAGAATACGGTAGAATTGTCCTAATCAACTAAATTAATCAGGAAATAATGGTGAAATCAATCAAAGGAGAATAACACAAACAAAACCTCAACTGGTTTTCTGACGATTCATTAATAAGTAAAAAACACCTTTGTTTGGGTGATGGGTCTTAGGTGGTGAGCTGTAGGAGCTTACCACCTATAAATACCCCATGAGTGATTCAAGCGGAACATCAGCTCTCGACTCCAGTCCAGAAACACAGGACGTCGCCATGGCAAAATATTTACTGCTAGCAGTAGTTGTGGCTCTCCTAATGGAAACCCTCGATACAGTGGCTTGCTATCGCCATTCTACCCTCCCACTGGGAACATGCAGACCGAGCGGACATTTGCGAGGTAAGGAAGGAAACTGCAATCCCGAACACGACTCAGACTGCTGCGTCGCTGGAAAGAAGTACCCCCAGTACCGTTGCTCTCCGCCGATAAAACGAGAGACAAAGGCTCGCATGACTGTCAACAGCTTTCGAAAGGGCGGCGATGGCGGAGGCCCTTCTGAGTGTGACCGAAAGTACCACAGTGATTCTGAGATGGTTGTGGCTCTCTCGACGGGATGGTATGATCGTGGAAGCAGATGCTTGAAGAACATCAGGATCAACGCTAACGGCAAGTCCCTGCTGGCGAGAGTTGTGGACGAGTGCGACTCGGTGAATGGGTGTGACTCTGATCATGACTTCCAGCCACCGTGTCCAAATAACATCGTCGATGCTTCTCCGGCGGTGTGGAAAGCGTTCGGCATACCTACGGCGGAGATCGGTGACTATGATGTCACATGGTCTGATGCGTAAATTGGGTCTATGTTTTTTACGTTTAGACGTTTAAACGTAAACATGGCGTGTTTCCTGTGACTAGAAGTGTATTGTTCCATTTTTCGCAGAAAAAATAAAATCTTCAGATAGTTATGGGCTAAAATTAAAGCCTGATACGGTAGGAATCCTGCCACCATAAAATATTTCATTACCTTGAGCCAGAGAGAAAAATGGTAACTATGCGATCAAAGGTTCTTAGTAGACTGAAAATTGCTAAGAGGGAATCTAAATGACAAGGACAGCAGTCTTTCTGTTTGCTTCTCTTGAAGATTATTTTAAGTGTTAACCTGAATATTCATCAGGAATTGTTAATCAATTTGGCATCTAGCTTTCGAGAGAGCCTAGGAATATAAGAAGACGTATATAGGAAATGATGATGATGACTCATTGAAGTGAGACTTTATAATGAAGCCAGCAGCCATATAAGCAATTTTATGCCACCAAATCCAATCTATGCATGTCGATCTCAATGTGTTTGGTCCTCTCATGAAATATTGGATTATTAACAATCTGGATGGTGTGAACACGTGGGGGTAGGGGCCCACCCATGTGAAAGAATTGTGAGCCTGAGCCTTTTCCACATTGTGCTCCTCCCACGCGTTTTCTTCGAGGGCCCCACACATGTGAAAGAATTGCTCTTTGAGAACGTGCTGGTTGCTGCTATAAATAGGAACAATACTTGTTCCTAGGGTTTTGTGCGGAGGCAGAGGGGAGAAAGAGAAAAAGGCGGCTGAGTTTTTCTTTTCGGTGCAAGATTGGGAAGCGGATAATTAAAAAGCGGCTGCAGAAGTTTTGTGCAGAGGCAGAGGCTTGGACGGCGTGCAAAAGGCGGTTGTGGATTTTTTTTTCTTGGGCTTTGTGCAGAGGAGAAAACTCCTATTTGGTGACTATTTTTGTGAGAGATTAGAGAGTTAGTTTGAGGGTTTAGTTTGTGAGATTGTAAACCTATTGTATTTTCTCTCTAATAGTAGATCCCTCCTGCTTACCCCGTGGACGTAGGCAGTTTTCCGAACCACGTAAAATTATTTTGTTTGAGTTTGTGACCATTATAATAGTTTTTATGATCCCTCGACACGCAGTCCTAGAGCTGACGAGAGGAAGAGCTAATATCCCACTTTGATGAGATATTAGGCTTCAGATTCTTGTTCCCTTTGAGAAACAAGAATTCTTATCGATCTTTCTCTCTTATTGTGCACCAGAAACTTTGCCGAAATTTCCGCTGCGCACAACAAGTGGTATCAGAACCCAGATTTCAGATCTAGGGTTTGGTTAAAGGAGTAGATCAATTTAGAGGCTTGTCTAGGGCTTCCTTTGGTGATAAAGGTGGGATCTTTTGGTAAAAGACTCTATCTTTTTAGTTTCGGATCTATTCTTCATTGGTTGGTGCGTTGAGAAAGATGTCGGAGAAAGAAGGTGCTTCGGGTGTCGAGAGTGGTGCTTCTGGCGCGAAGACCATTCAGAGTTTGAATATCCACTTTATGAAGATAGATGTGGAAAAGTTTAATGGCACAAACAACTTTAGATTATGGAGATGCGAGGTTTTGGATGCGCTGAACGCGCAGAATTTAGAGGATACTTTGGAGTTAGATGGCAAGCCAGATGAGATTGAAGAGAATGTTTGAAAGAAGATGAATCGAACGACGTGTGGTGTGATTAGATCTTGTTTGACTCAAGATCTAAAATATGATTTGATCTTGTTTGACTCAAGATCTAAAATATGATGTGATGAATGAGACTTCTGCAAAGAAGATTTGGGAGATTCTCGAAAGCAAGTATCTGACAAAGAGTGTTGAGAACCGCTTGCATTTGAAGAGGAGACTTTATCGTTTCCAGTTGAAAAAGAGAACCTCCATTAGAGATCACATGAACCACTACACAAAGCTTCTTGCGAATTTGGCGAATGTGGATGTCATGATTGAAGATGAGGACAAGGCATTGTTGTTGTTGAGTTCCTTGCCCGACGAGGAATATGAGACCTTCGTTCTTACTCTGATTAATGGGAAGGTATCTCTTTCGTATAGTGAGGTCACTGCTGCACTGGTGAATTATCAGCTTCGGAAGAAGGATAAGGAGACTTCGACTGAGTCGGTAGCAGAAGCGTTGGCCGCAAGAGTGAAGGGTCCAAACCGAAAGAATTGGAAGTCACAGTCTAGAGTAGGAAAAGATCAGTGTGCTTGGTGCAAGGAAACTGGTCATTGGAAGAAAGACTGCCCAAAGCTCGACGAATGGATGAAGAATAAACAGAAGGGAAAAGGGAAGCAACCATCATCAGAAGCAAACATCGTATCGGATGGTAATAATTCTGACTCTTCTATTTATTCGCTTTCTATCAGTCCTACAGATAGCTATTCGGAGGAATCCGAATGGATGTTGGATAGTGGTGCGACCTATCATGTGTGCCCTAGAAGGGAATGGTTCTCCAGTTTTGAGAAGCTGGATAGTGGTGTGGTATACATGACTGATAACCGTGCATGTCAGATCCATGTGATAGGAAGAATTCGCATAAAATTATTTGACGGGACTGTTAGGGAGTTGAATGATGTGAGATATGTTCCTTCTTTGAGAAAGAACTTAATCTCGATTGGAGCTTTGGTTGGAGAGGGTCTGAATGTTCGAATTGAGGTCATGGTTCTCAAGATTGTGGAAGACTCTCGAATTGTGATGAAGGGCGTCAGGAGGAATAACCTGTATTACTTGACTGGAGGTATGGAGGCAGGTGGAGAGCTGGCGACTTCTATTGATTTGACTAGACTGCGGCATTTGGGGCTTGGCCATTCCAGTATTGATTCCTCACATAGATTGAAAGAGAGTGTAAAGACCTGCAGTTTGAAGTCCAGTGAACATGTTAATGTGAGCAAGAAGACCGAGGTGAAGTTAGGCACCTCTATTCATCATGCTAAGGGTCGTTCTAGAGGAGTTCACGTGGATGTTTGGGGGCCTTCCAAGGGGGCATCATTGGGAGGTAATTGAAGTTTGGTTTCCTTTGTTGATGGTTGTTCTAGGCGTGTTTAGGTTACAACCAAATCCTCTTTGGAGAAAGTCCTAGTAGTATCCAACAGATTGAAGAAGTGTGTGATAGACAGAAAGGTGAAGGTACTCCATTCTGGTTTGGGTAGGAGGTACAAGATGGACATGTTTCTGTATTGGAGCCGAGCTTACGGCATTTTGAGACACTTTGTTAGAAAGGAAATCTTGGGGCAACTAGATAGGATGGCAAATTTGGAGAACCGTGCCTTACTGGAGGAGGATCGATGTTTGTGGTTGAGCAATGGTTTGCAGAAGAGGTTCTGGACTGAGGCTTCGACATATTCGAGCCATCTTATTAAAGAGTTGTCAACTGCTGTGATTGGAGGTAAAACTCTATTGGAAGATAGGTCTGATTGTGTCACTTTGGTTGAGGCTTCGATGAGAAAGCCAATTGACTCTCAGCAGGTGAAGAGTTTTGGACAGACCTTAGAGGTATCGCAGCGGGTGGAGATTGATGCTACTCCATATTGGGTGGGGATTTTCCCATATACTCCAGGTCATTCTGTATTGGTTGGGATTCTAGCTGAGGTGACACAGCGTGGGAGTCACTTGGATTTATGTGCAGATGATGAGTTGGGTTTTGAATCGAGTGCAGCTGGCAGACATAGTTTGGATATGGCCATTGGTTCGCCTCAGGTGGAGGTGTTTGAGGCCATTGGAGGTGCTATCAGCCACAGAGGTGATGATATTGGAGAAGGATTGCGAACTCTTCTATTGGATTGAGGTCGTTCGCGGCCATTTGGGTGAACTACGTTCAGCTTGATTCATTGGGCAAGAGGATACGTAGGCAGTCTTATGATGCAGCCGGGTTGGATTTTGATGGGGGGTTGAGATTGTTTGGACTTTCGTTCGGGTTCTCGACTTGTTGTGGATTGAGTTCGTACTGGACACAACAAGTGAGACTTTTGGTTGCTTTGGTGTCGGCTCAATTTTGGGAAAACTTCACCGAGATGGAGAATTGTGAACACGTGGGGGTAGGGGCCCACCCATGTGAAAGAATTGTGAGCCTGAGCCTTTTTCGCATTGTGCTCCTCCCACGCGTTTTCTTCGAGGGCCCCACACATGTGAAAGAATTGCTCTTTGAGAACGTGCTGGTTGCTGCTATAAATAGGAACAGAACTTGTTCCTAGGGTTTTGTGCGGAGGCAGAGGGAAGAAAGAGAAAAAGGCGACTGAGTTTTTCTTTTCGGTGCAAGATTGGGAAGCGGAGAATTAAAAAGCGGCTGCAGAAGTTTTATGAAGAGGCAGAGGCTTGGACGGCGTGCAAAAGGCGGTTGTGGATTTTTTTTCTTAGGCTTCGTGTAGAGGAGAAAACTCCTATTTGGTGGCTGTTTTTGTGAGAGATTAAAGAGTTAGTTTGAGGGTTTAGTTTGTGAGATTGTAAACCTATTGTATTTTCTCTCTAATAGTAGATCCCCCCTCCTTGCCCCGTGGACGTAGGCAGTTTGCCGAACCACGTAAAATTATTTTGTTTGAGTTTGTGGCCATTGTAATAGTTTTTAGGATCCCTCGACCGCAGTCCTAGAGCTGACGAGAGGAAGAGCTAATATCCCACTTTGATGAGATATTAGGCTTCAGATTCTGACGAGAGGAAGAGCTAATATCCCACTTTGATGAGATATTAGGCTTCAGATTCTTGTTCCCTTTGAGAAATAAGAATTCTTATCGATCTTTCTCTCTTATTGTGCACCAGAAACTCTGCCGAAATTTCCGCTGCGCAGAACAGATGGCACTCTTATTATCACAGTATAGAGGAGGAGTCGAAACAAAAATACCGTCGCAGGATTGGGGATGTAACTAGGGATAGGGCTAGGGTTTTGGGTAGGGTAATAGGTGGCAGGTGGCGGCTGCTGATGGACGAGGATGAGGGTGGGCGGCGAGTCTTGTGGCAGGCGAGCAGGAGCGGCGAGGGGGTTTGGTCCGCGGCGGGCCACATTAGGTGGTGGCCGGGTAATAAAAATGGAGATCGGAGCTAAAAGGATTAATAAATGTCAATTTGATCAGACATCAGTCGTCAATTTGATCAGACATCAGTCATCGCCTCTTGTGCTGAGACTGCATAGTACATAACTTGCGCATTTGGTGGGTATTACACATGGTACCTTTTTTCTGATATCCATTTTTGTTAAAAAGCCTTTCAGAAAATAATTAGGAGCAGATAAAGTTTTGACTGGACCTGAGTAGGGAAGCTACATTGCAGAGAAAAGTGGGTGCGGGTCCCACATGTCAAGAGCTTGTCACCATCTGGGAACTGATTACTATCCATTTTTGTTAAAAAGTCTTTCAGAAAATAAATATGAGCAGGTAAAGTTTTGACTGGGAAACTGATTACTATCCATTTTTCTGTAAAATTTGGCAAGAAATAGTAGCGGACTGGTGGTTGACAAGAACATACTAAAAATGAGAAAGAACGAAAAATGCTAAGCCAATAAGAATCTAAATTTCCTCAAGGACCAACTGTTCCTTATTCTATAGTAAAAGAGGATCTGATAAATTGGAATCTTCACCGACATGCTAAGCCAATAAGAATCTAAATTTCCTTGTTGAAGAACACGGCACCGTTGTCTTGAATTTAACTAAACTAACCATGAAATGCTGGTGAAACCAAAGAGGAGACGCAAACAAAATCTCCATCTGTTTACTGACGCTTTATTACTATGTTAAACGCCTTGATTTTGGTGATGGATTTAGGTAAGTTGTAGAAGTTTTCCACCTGTAAATACTCCTACAAGTGAGACAAGGGAACATCAGCCCTCAACTCAAGCTCAGAAACACAAGACATCATGATGTCAAAGTTAAGGGCCGTTTTCTGATATTTGGCCCATATTTTCTTATACCTTGAGCCAGAAAGAATTAGGGTGCATTTGGTCCGGATACAGCTCGAATATGATGCTTATCATATCTATATCCATTTACCTATCTTGAATACGGATATGGATACGGATATACCTCAGTAAGAAAAATTCTTATTTACATCTGCTAAAATCGGATACGGTTACGGATAAAGATGCGGATATAAAACGGATATGAGAAAACTAGATAGTATTGAAAAAAATATAGTTCATGGGATATAAAAGAGGTCGTTAATATGTTCATTATAACTAAAAAGGTAAGATTAGAGATATTGATCATCAAAATTAACCACAAATCCATAGGTCTGTCCATCCGGGCCGGCCCGGCCCGGCCCGACCTAGAAATCCGGGCCCGGGCCGGGTAAAACCGGAGCCCGGACCCGGACCCGGACCCGGGTACCCCGGGCCGGGTTCCGGGCCGGCCCGGTTTTTTTTTTTTTAATTTTTTATCAAAATTTTTAAATTTTATTTAAATTATAAAAAAACAAAAAAATTAATAAAAAATAATAATTTTATTAATCACTTAAACTGACATAAATTATAAATAAAAAATTATAAAAATAAATTCTTTATTAATAATTAATAAATCATTTACAAATTACAAGTATAAATTTATTTTAGAATTCATCGCATCACAATAGATAAGTACATCCCAACTAGGTTTTTTAAATTTCTTTTCTTTTCTTTTTTTTTTTGATAAAAAATTGCTAAAAATTAGCTTTAATATTATTATATTTTATATAATTATGTATTAGTATATACTTACAAATTATTATGATAACTATATATTATTATATTACATAATTATATTAAATATATTTTATATATTTATAAGTTATAACTTGCAGAGAGAAAAGCAATCGCATAAGTAGCCTGTTGCCCGTTGGTGCCCACATGGAAGAATAGCCGTATTATAATATACTATACTATATATACTTATATACTAAGAGCAGATGATATACACACACACAACACATATTATACATATATAACAGAAGAGCATACTTATATAAGAGAGATACACAATATTAAATAGAGTATACTTATAATACTAAGAGAGGAGAGTATAATATTATATATATATATATATATACTATAAATATAATTATATAATATATATTATCATATATATATATATATTTATATACACATATAATAATGATATTATACAGTATATAGAAGTGTATACTTATAATACTTAATAGAGCAGAGTATACATATATAAAAAGAGAGAGCTATACTATATATTACATATTATACTAAGAGAGAGAGTATTCTTGATAACTAATAAGAGAAAGTATACTTATATATACTTATACATATATATACTTATATAAAGAGAAGCTATACTTATATATACTTATTTATACTAAGCAGCGAGACGTATACTATACAACAACATATGACTATTATACATATATAAAATATATTTATATATACATATATTATTACATATATAAAAAATATATATATATACAATATTATACATATTATACTATATATATAACATATATTATACATATACAATACATATAAAAAATAAAAAAATAAAAAAATAAAAATTTTACTATTCCGCAGCCGGGCCGGGCCCGGAAAGCCCGGACTTGGCCCGGGTTCCCGGCCGAGGCCGGGCCGGCAGACTTTTTGGACACCCCTGCAAATCCATAATTTAGGAATCAAAACTGTTGTCAGAGTATGACTAATATGTATTCGGATATTTCGGATAAGGATACAGATATTTCACTACAAAACTATATCCCTAACCATATCCTATCAGTTATAGATTTGAGTAACGATATCTATATCCTAACGAGTATGGTTATAGATATTTCCCCAGATACGGATAC